>NC_061861.1:14476426-14496426 GCF_019202785.1 Penaeus chinensis | reverse complement strand
ATGATTGTTTTCGTTATTCACTTCTTACCTCGCCCACTCACTGAGCGAATAAATGTGAATGGATAACGTCACGGTGTACAGGTCAAAACATTCATTCTTACTCACTCTTCATTCCTATTCCCTTTTTGAAACGAATGAATGGAATTAAAAAAAACAAAAAAACAGAGCATTAAAAAATATTCATTCTTATTCACTATCCCTTCTTATTATCCTAGTGGCTTGCACTGTTCTGATTGTTCTGATTTACCTTTTCTGAGTTAATTTTCAATATTACTCTGACTATTGTTGTTGTTATATATATATATATATATATATATATATATATATATATATATATATATATATATATATGCACACACACACACACACACACACACACACACACACACACACACACACACACACACACATGTATGTATATCTGGCAGACAGTATGAATGTATACCTCTTTCTCTCTCTCTCTATTTATCTATCAATCATATATATATATATATATATATATATACTTATATATTTATATTTATATATATTTGTATATATTTATATATATAAATATATATAAAAACATATATATATATATATATATATATATATATATAAGTATATATATACGTACGTATATATATATATATATATATATATATATATATATATATATATATATACATATATATATATACACACACATATATATCTCTATATTTATCTATCAATCATACACACATACACGCACACACACACACACGTATGCATATCTGTCTGACCGTCTCTATCCCTCTCTCTCTCTCTCTATTTATATATCAATCAATCAAACTTTCTATCCTTACATCTCTGTCAACATCCACATGCACCTACACAAACACACACAGAACAGCATTTCAAACTCCAATTCTCCAATGAATGATGTTCACTGATGCATCCGAATGACACATCTCCGGCTCTTCGGCATCTCCGGGTCGACTGAAGGAGTTCCTGAAGTTTTTGCTGAAAAGGAAATAATCATTCATCAAAGCAAGAACAGAGGAATGGCAGTGTGGTGGGTGGCATTTGGCACGGTCGGGTGGGCACTATTATTATTGTTGTTGTTCTTGGTATCAATAGTATCATTATTATTTATGGTTTTATTGTTGCAATTGTTATTATTATTATTATTATTATTATTATTATTACTATTATAATTATCATTACTTTTATTATGAGTACTGTTATTATTATTATTATTATTATTATTATTATTATTATTATTATCATTATCATTATCATGATTATTATAATTATTATTATTATTATTATTATTATTATTATTATTATTATTATTATCATTATCATTATTATTATTTATATCCATATTATAATTTTTCGCCTAATGTAACATATCTTAGTTTCACTTAATGTAACAGCTGCAGTGGATTATGTCATCAATACATGTTACTCATTGATATAGCAACGTTGCTGAAGAATCTTAGCATTTAAACGCGGAAATTGAAAAAAAAAAAAAAAATGCTGGAAAAACTATATTGATGTAATTCAAGGCGAACACTCATTTTTCTCTGTGTAAATAAACTTGTCAAAGTCATACACACACATACACATACGTATATATATGTATGTACGTACGTGTGTGTGTGTATGTGTGTGTGTGTGTATGTGTGTATTTATTTATTTACTTATTTTTATGATCACAGAAGTCAAGTTCCGGACTCAAAAGAAGGCAGTTGATAAATGCCCAAAATAGAAAGGGAGAACTGAGTTGGACGGTCGACTGGATGTAAAAGAGACATTTATTTTTCTCTTCCACTTCTTTATTTTTATTTTTTACGTTTTCTACAAATGGAAAGAATAAAGGAAAACAGAATCTGAGCGAATCTAGATAACAAGTATTTTGGTGGAAGTCAGAAAACACATCTGAACAGCGTCCCAATGTCGACTCTTCTTCCAAAACAGGCAAGAGTAAAAAAAAAGAAGAAAACGAAAATAGTTGAAAAAAAAAAAAAAGAATAATAAAAAAAAGTCTTTACAACCATTATGATGCATTTTTCCCCGTGTTTTCCATTTTGTTCAAGCTTCCTCATACAAATTCTCCAAGAACTTAAAAATCGGCTGGGTTTTAATGGCGTGACGAGAACTCCCACAATGCACCGCGACCGCGCGCTTTCGTGACGTCATCAGGAGGAAAAACCCCATTTCCAAGATGGACTCCGGGCACGGCAAAGGTCGCGGGCTCGCGCCACGCAGCCGGCCGGGGGCCGCCGGGGTAACCATTCCCCGTGCCGCCCCGCTTCTCGGTCGGTTTGTGGCCCTGCCCTTCACACAGGCGACCGCTCCCGTCTAGACGTCCGGAATGGTTTTCGAGTACCGCCCCCCCCCCCCCCTCACTGAGGTGAAACAACCTTTGGATGGTTGCTTCAGAGGGATGAAAGGAACCAGCTGACAAAAAGGACAAAACCCCCCTTCCCTCACTGAGGTGAAACAGCCTTTGGATGGCTGCTTCAGAGGGAAGGGGGAAACACTTTGAAAAGACACAGGTCCTTTCCTTCCTCACTGAGGTGAAACAACCTTTGGGTGGTTGCTTCAGAGGAATGTAAGGAACTGCCTGGCAAGAACGCAAAACCTCCCTTCCCTCACTGAGGTGAAACAGCCTTTGGGTGGCTGTTTTAGAGGGAAGGGTGAACCACTTCGAAAAGACACAGGTCCTTTCCTTCCTCACTGAGGTGAAACAACCTTTGGGTGGTTGCTTCAGGGGAACGAAAGGAAGTGCCTGACAAGAACGCAAAACCTCCCTTCCCTCACTGAGGTGAAACAGCCTTTGGGTGGCTGTTTTAGAGGGAAGGGGGAACTACTTTGAAAAGACACAGGTCCTTTCCTTCCTCACTGAGGTGAAACAACCTTTGGGTGGTTGCTTCAGAGGGATGAAAGGAACTGCCTGGTAAAAGTGCAAGACTCCTCTTCCCTCACTGCGGTGAAGCAACCTTTGGGTGGCTGCCTCAGAGGGCTGAGCAAAAGGGCTCCAAACAATGATGTCTCGTAGGTGGAAGGGCATCCCCTCTGGTCTCTCCCCAGGGGTTTACACCTACCCACGCGTTTGCCGTGCGTGGCAGCCTTGTGCGCTGTGGAGACGGGAGTCCTGGAGGTTGAGCGATGCCGTGAACGAGTACGCCCTGCGGCTAGCAACACGCCTCTTTGGTCCTCTATTCCAGCAAGACAGGCGGCCTGATCCCGGCCCGGTCACGGTCAATCGGCTGGTCTCCCCCGGGAGGCTAGGGTCAAGCAGTCATGCCGCCATTGGCACTCACAATGGTCCGTAAGTGCCGTCACAATGGCCATTGGCTGCGTATATCCTCTCATCACTCCTGTTGCTGTTAGACACTGGTTCTGACACTCAGCTTCCCCTTGTTGGACTCCGTGGTGGGTGGGGGCGTGAGAGGATGAAGCACTTACCAATTCATGGAAAAAACAATCAAACACCCCCCACAGACTGAACTTACAGTTGACGAACCGCGCAAGGCCCAGACCACGGTAGTCACCATGAAGGCATATGTGCCTTCCGGTGGCAAAAGAAAGCCCCAAGCACAGGATGACACTGTCACCCCTGCTGCTAAGGTGGACAAGACCGAAGCCAATGGGTCTGTCCACTGAATAGTCAAAGATCTTGACTCGCGAGCTGGCCTCTCCAGGCCAGCAGCTAAGCCAGGGAGGCCCCTGAGTTCACAGACGGCCTCCCCGACTGAGAGGGGAGAGCAGGCTGAACCAGCCGCATCAGCTCCTGCCTCCTCAAACAAGCCCGAAAGCCGAAAGGGCGGGCCGAAGCGTCCGAGGCCGGATACCGACTCTGATGAAGAGTCGGGACCCCCTAAACGCTTCACCCAGTTCAAAGTGCCAGCTAAACCCGAAGGCTTCGACAATGCCTACCAATTGGTCAGGGCATTGGAGTTGCAACGGAAAATCCGGTTGTCGATCCGGGTCGCATGATCATAATGCCCAAAGATCAAGCTACCTTAAATTTCCTCCGGGAAACGAAGGAGCTAACTGATGGGAGAAAAGTGAGTCTTTCCCCACTAAGTCCCGAGGAAAAGAGAACCAAGATGGTGCTACTTGGCTTCTCAGTCTCGTACGATGTGGAGCTGATCGCTTCACACCCACAGGTCGTGCAGGCTTCCCGAATGTCGAAGGGGAAGACCCCAACCAGGCAAGTCCTGGTGACCATGAAAGGTGCCCCAACCACTACCCTTGATCTGGGTAACTGGGGCACCTACAACCTTCGAACGTATGTGCCAGAACCACTTCGGTGTTTCAAGTGCCAGAAATACGGTCACCACAAGGCTAACTGTACAGCCAAGCCTAAATGTGGTGTCTGTAGCAAGGCACACAACACAGAGGTATGCCTCAAGGCATACAAAGAGGAAAAGAGGGACACAACAGCCAAATGTCCCAACTGTGCCAAGAAGCATCATGCCTGGAGCCTGACTTGCTCTGTCAGGAAAAAGGCGGCCCTCAGGCGACAAGAGGTTGCTAAAAACCGATCAGACTTTGTTCCTGCCCCACCGGGCACCCATGTCTGGGGAAGGAACAAAAGCGAAAAGGCCCCCCGACCTCCTAAGAGGAAGGAAGCCGCCCCCCAGACGACACCGGATGTCTCCAACAAAAAGGAGTTTCTTTTTCTGCACCTTTGGCATTGTCGGAAACTAAAGAAAAAAGTTTCTAAGAGCACCACAAAAACCTCCCCAACAGATGATCATCTCCTCTTTGACGAGGACGATATGACTCTCCTGTTAACTGCTGTTGTCACAGCAGTAGCAACAGCCCTGGGGAGGTCGAGTGAGGAGGCCGAGAAGGCAGTTTCGGTCGCCATGACGGCAATGACCCAGACTGTCGCAGCCCTGAAGGGAAGAAAGCTGGCTAGAGAAAAACCAGCCTCACCCTCACCCCAGGACGAGACTCCCCTCCCCACTCCAAACCAGGCCATGCCTTCACAGGCAGAGCCAAAACAGGCTGAATCTGTGCAGCCAGAGCCAGATCACGCTGACCTTGCCCAGGCAAGGCCAGCAAGGCCAGCCAAGAAAAAGCCTGAGAGAAAAGCCGAACCAACCAAAGTCAGAGCTACCAAAGGCTCTCCACTCCCCAGTGGACCCAAGGATAGCCTGACAACAGACGATGAGCCCTCAACAAGTGAGGACCTCGCAATGGAGTTGTCAGACTCCGACGATGTCTCTGATGTAACTATCACTGAGTAACATCATGACACAACATCTAAGCATCGTACAGTGGAACATCAATAGCTTCTCTGCAAAGAACGCTTTTCTCCAAGCAGTAGTGCGATCAAGGAACATTGACATTGTCATGCTCCAGGAGACATTAACAGTGGACACTGTTCGCTTCTCAGGGTACCATGCCTTCACACTGCCACGAACACCTGGCAAGAGAGGCTTGATCACCCTTGTGAGAGCAACAATCCCCTGCTCCGCAATAGCCGATGCATCGCACTGTGGAGACGATGTTGAATCCCTTGCCGTCGAGGTTCACCTGGCCGGGGGGCCCCTCAAACTGTACAATGTGTACAGCCGGCCACGCTGTAAAAGCTTAGACATCAGCCAGGTCTGTGCTTCTGCTGCACACGACCGAGTGATCATAGGGGGAGACTTCAGTGCACACCACCCCATCCTGGCTCCCTGCCGGGCACCGGATGCGGCCGGCTATCACATAGCCGACTTGCTAGAGACTGTTCGTCTTCTACGTTTGCTTGGTGTTTCTCCATGATGCTTGAGGGTGAAGAAAACACCGATGAAATCTAAAGAAGGTTCATTGGAGATCAGCTCTGACAAAATAAATACGGAACTCTTCCTGTTCCTCTGCCCCACACGCCAGGCTCCGTCTGCGACTGTCTACTGCCAGACGTGTGACTACAGAGACAAACTAAAATGTTGTACACTATAACATACAGAGAGTCTCACTCTTTCATATAGGTGATATGCTGCACATCATATAAATTAAACATGATCTTCTATATTAAGCATGGTATAACATATCACACAAAAGACAGTGTATAATATATAATCACATAATTATCACTAACTACGTACGATAATAATTGCATCACAATACGTATGCACTGGCATCACAACGTGGCACTCACAACTCACTTCATTGTCATAACTCACTTCATTACACAACCCACATCTCCCTCCCCCCTTTACGTTCACTAGCGGGAGTCTTGAACGGACTTCAACTTGAGACGCTCCGAACGTCGAGGTTCAACAGGCACAGATGTGGCGGAAGATCCTGGTGCGTCGTCTTCCAAATCTGTCGAGTTTTCAATCGTGAGCTGTGTAGGGCGCAAGAAACGTCGATTGCGCCACAGTATACGGCCACTTGGCAGCCTGATGTGATAATCACGAGATTTGCCAAAACCCATGACTGTGCCGACCTTATCCCAACGCTTGGATGTGGGATCCTGGATTCGCACCTGCGCCCCAATCTCTAACTTGGAAAGGGAGTGGGCACGCTTGTCATAGCGGGTCTTCACGTCCTTGGCCCGTACTGCGGCACGACGGTCGCAGTCCTCAGCCTTGGTCTGCCACTCCTTCATGAAGGCACTAGAGTGGGCAGGCACACAGGAGCGAAGGGGCATGCCAAACAGAATCTGCGCAGGAGATCGACCAGTGAAGTTTGGGGTGTTACGTAACTCCAGTAATCCTCTGTCAAACTCCTCACTGTCAATATTTCCGTTGGGTGCTATCTTCATGATCAGATACTTGACTTTCTTCACAGCAGCCTCTGCATGCCCATTGGACTGTGGGTAATGGGGGCTTGACATAGCATGACGTACTCCCCATCGCTGAAGAAAGGTTGCAAATTCCCGGCTGGAGAACTGAGGTCCGCCATCAGTGCGCAGGCGAACTGGTACACCCAGATCACGGAACATATGCCGGAAGAATCTGATCGTCGAAGCACTTGTTGCATTAGTTCCACATGGGATGACAACAGGCCATCCGGAGAGTCGGTCAGCATACACCAAGAAGTGTTTTCCAGCAACACTAAAAAAGTCTGCCGACACAGACATAAATGGTCTTGTGGGTTTGTCATCCAACATCAGTGGCTCTTGTTGCTGACTAGGCTGTAGGCGCTGGCACGGTTCACAGGCACGAACAGTGTTTACAATGTCTGCATTAATGCCTGGCCAAAAGACTGTCTGCTGTGCACGACGCTTTGTTGCTTCCACGCCACAGTGGCTTTCATGCAGGCGAGCTAGGGTGCTACGACGTAATGAAACAGGGACAACCACTCTAGGTCCATACAGCACCAAGTCACCATCATTGTACAACTCATTGCGAATCTTCCAGTACGGACGCAGGGCACTTGGTAGGTTGTAGCGGTCCTTGGGGAACCCTGACTTCACATGATGAAGCAGCTCCTCATAAGAAGCATCCTTAGAGGCAGCTGTACACAATTCTTCCATGAAGAGATCCTCTTGTTCGTCTATGGCTTCTGTTGCTTTAGTAGACTGAACAGCTTGCAGAGCTACAATCTTGAAGGTTGCATACCGCGTTTCTGTATGTGTCAAGAAACGGGAACCACATTGCACCATCTTGTATCTTCCAGCACCGTGGTCCTGCAACAACACATAACCAAGGCCGTAGAGTCTGGAGGCGTCGGTCTGCAGAATGGTGGGAAGGGTTGGATCAAACGTCGCAAGTGTGGGGGGCCCTGACAAAGCTTGTTTAGTGTCATTAAAAGCTTTGGTGTGGTCTGCTGTCCAAGTAAAAGCTCTCTTTGGGCTCATCAATGGGCGGAGTGGGGCTGCAGCAGTCGAAATCTTAGGCGTAAACTCTGCCAGTTGATTTACCAAGCCCATAAATGACCGAAGATCAGTCAGATTTGCAGGGGTAGGAAACTCTGCAATGGCTTTTACCTTCTCTGGGTCTGCTTCAATACCATTATGTGATAGTTTGTACCCACAGAAGCTGGCTTCAGATGCAGCCACAATGAACTTCTCTGCATTAAGCGTTATCCCGTGCTGTCGACACCTTGACAGAACTTCGTTTACACGTTGAAGGTGTGAGAGGTAGTCCTCATCATGTAGGAGAATGTCGTCCACAACCTTAATGCAGTTTGTTACTCCCTGAAGTGCCCTGTCACCTCGTAGACAAAAGGCGTCTCCTGTTGCTGCAAAACCCATGGGACCACGACAGTATCTGAAACGTCCATAAGGAGTGATAAATGTCGTCAGGTGTTGATCATCCTCATGCAGGGGTAGTTGCCAATAACCACAAAGAGCATCCACAGTTGTGAAGAACTTTGACTGCGGACTGATACTTCTGATGGTTGTAAATGGCGTCGGAGAAGGGTGGGCAGGGCGAGAGACTTGCCTGTTGAGCTTTCATAGATCAGTGGTAATACGAACACCACCATTGGATTGCTTTGGGAACAACAACCATTGGATGACACCATTCTGATGGTTCATCCTCCACTGGCTTTAAGATGCCTTGGGTCACTAATGACTCGAGCTCCTTTCTTGTTGGTTCCTGAAAAGCCAAAGGAATCATTCTGGGGGTGTGGATCGCGAAGGGCGTGGCATTCTCCTGCAGATGAATTCTCATGGGAGGGCCTACCATCGTCTTGAGTGGCCCAGACTGCAAGTCGTCCTTCTTCACCAACACATCTGCATACTGATGCAGGAAGTACTTCCTTGCTTCTTCAGGTGACTTCAGCTGGTTCAACGGTAAAGGCAGCAACTGAGGAGGGTTCGACATTGGTGTATTGCCCAGCCCATGGACTCGATTGGCAATGTGCACATCCGATATCTGCCTTGGGAAATAGTCCGGAACAATCCCCAATTCCTTGCAATCAGTCCAAGAGAGCAGCGGGGTTGTAAGCGAAGGCTGAACATCAATCCAACATGTAGTCGAACGGTTGCCATAGGTGATGATTCCACGAAAAGATCCAGCCGCTGGTGGCATCTGGGACCCGTCCGCATTGTAGTATACTGTCTCTGCCGGTGGTGCTAAGTCTTCCTTTGAGAGGCCGAGACTACTAAGATGCTGGAGTCCAATGACATTCGTGTCTGCACCTGTGTCAGGAATGATGGCAAGACTACCTGATAAATCATTATGCCGAATTGACACGCAGACTTTAGGGGAAGGCTGAGGTTTCGGTCGTGCAGCAGAGGTGACACTCCTGGCAAATGACACTGAAGGGGATACTGAACTTACTACCTTCAATTCATGATTGGTGTCCTCTTCTTTTGTCTTAGCCTTCCGTTTCTTTGGGTAGCATTTATCATAGTGTCCCTGCCGGTTGCACACCTTGCATTTGGCATTCCTGGCAGTGGCCTTTCTTACCACAAGCACGACATGTGGAAGTGGTGGCCCTGCACATACCTTTTTCATGTTGACGACCACAGCAGTTGCAGGCCTTATTCGGCAGAGGTGAGCCAGGCCTCATCTTGGACTTCTGCTTCAGGGCAGCCTTTTTCTCCCTTTTATATTGAGAAACAGCACGTGAAGAAAATGTGTCCTTCAAAGCAGATGATGCAGTCTTTGACGATTCATGAGACCTGCATTTCTCCAAAACATCCTGCAACGTCGCTGAGCGGTCCATTTCAATGAGCTCCTGGGCAAGTTCCTCATCTCGTATACCCATTAGAATGCCGTGTTTCTTCCACTGCTCACAGCATGCTTGGTCCTGTGCCTTGCAAAGGTCGATCTCCTGCGACAAGATTTTCAGCCGGATCCAAAAGTCATCGAAGCTCTCGCCGTCTGCTTGCTTGCACTCGGAGAAGGCCTTCCGTCGCAGTACCTCATTACTTGCATTTTTTATGTGCGTTTCGAGCTTTGTCAAGACATCGTCCACTGAGCATGTTGGGTCTGCGGGCACGTCCAACTTGTGCTCCAGCACCCGTCGCATCTCAGAGGTAAGGCACATGCGTAGCTGTATATGCTGCTTTGATAACGGCAGGTTGAGGAGATCCACCATCACAGCATAATCGGACCATTCGCGCTTCCATTCTCGAAACTGTTGAGGACTCGCATCTGCTGTTAATGCTTTCGGAGGCTGTATTGTTGCCTTCGGGGTCGGCGGAGTATGAGAAGCAGTGGACGCGGCAGAACTGCTCACAGGCGAACTCGCAGGTTGCTGGGGGGTGAGGCGAAGGATCAGCTCCTGAAAACGAGCAGACTCCTCGTTCCTGCGTGCGTCTTCCTCCTTCCGGCGGGCTTCTTCCTCCTTCCGGCGGGCTTCTTCCTCCTTCCGGCGGGCTTCTTCCTCCTTCCGGCGGGCTTCATCCTCCTTCCGGCGGGCTTCTTCCTCTCGTCGATAACGCTTTTCCTCGTCCTCTTTCCGGCGGGCTTTCTTCTTCCTTCCGGCGGTCTTCGTCCCTCTGAAGTATCCACTGCAGCAATGTAGCAACATCTGTGGGAGGTGGGGTGCTGGCACTGGCTCCTGCGGACTTTTCATGGCTGGAGTCAGGCTTCTCAGGGTCGCTCTTACCGGTATCTTCTTTTTTCTTCCCTTTACCCATTGTAACGTGGTAATGGTGTCAAGATTATACAGCAAAATCGCCGAAAATCCGGTGAAAATACGTAAGTAGAGCGAGGCAGCGAGTGTTGTGGCACTGTGCGCGGTGCCAATGCGGTGACGTCACGGCGGACACGTGCGGGCAGGCGAGCCACGAGCGCGAGAGATCAGTCGCTCACGAAGCGTCGTAGAGAGCCAAGGAATATACCTCGCTCCTACAAAACCTTAATATGCTTCGGTCCGGCTCCCTTATGCAACAAATAATGTCCCCTGAGCACACTAAACACTGCACGAACACTAAAGGCACTGCACAATACACATCACTACACTATAGCACCACACTGCTGCAAATGAAGTACACTGCCGAGCGGGTTGATTGCTGACCTAGCACGAGGGTGGACGAGGCGCGGGGCCGGCGACAGGCCATGAGGTCGCGGAGGCCCGGGGCAGGCAACAATAACAGGCGTCAGAACTGAATTTGCTGGATCACTGCGCCATGTTCGTCTTCTACGTTTGCTTGGTGTTTCTCCATGATGCTTGAGGGTGAAGAAAACACCGATGAAATCTAAAGTAGGTTCATTGGAGATCAGCTCTGACAAAATAAATACGGAACTCTTCCTGTTCCTCTGCCCCACACGCCAGGCTCCGTCTGCGACTGTCTACTGCCAGACGTGTGACTACAGAGACAAACTAAAATGTTGTACACTATAACATACAGAGAGTCTCACTCTTTCATATAGGTGATATGCTGCACATCATATAAATTAAACATGATCTTCTATATTAAGCATGGTATAACATATCACACAAAAGACAGTGTATAATATATAATCACATAATTATCACTAACTACGTACGATAATAATTGCATCACAATACGTATGCACTGGCATCACAACGTGGCACTCACAACTCACTTCATTGTCATAACTCACTTCATTACACAACCCACAGAGACATTCCCTGAGATCGCTCTCCTCAACACCCAAGAGCCAACGCATGTCAGAGGAGGGGTCCTAGACCTCACCCTGGCCACTGCGACTCTGGTGGGGAGGATTGGCTGGTGTGTCGATGAGACCGTCACAAGTGACCATTACGGCACTATAACTACCCTCATGGATGCTGGCCCAGCCGAAATCCTAAGACCAAATCCAAGATGGAAAACAGACAAGGCCAACTGGCAGGCGTTTCAAAACGCCTTGGCCCTCTGTCTGAGATGCAACAATCCCCCACAAAGCGAAAATGTGGAAGTGCTCGAAGCCAGCCTGCTAAACGCCATTAATGAAGCAGCCTCACAGACCATACCCAAAACTCGGCCTGGGTCCAGAAGTCACAAAGACGCCTGGTACTTCAATGACGAGATCAGGGAGGTCAACCACAGGGTGAACATGTGCCGAAAACTATTCCGAAGGCAAAGAACCCCTGACAACCTATCCCTCCTAAGGGAAGCTGTCACGGATGCCAAGGAAACTGCCAACAGAGTCAGGCAGGAAAAGTGGCTGGAATGGTGTGAGTCCTTCGACCACCAAACCACCCTTTCAGAGCTGTGGCAACGGGTCAAGCGAGCTACCAGCCGCTCAGCCCCGAGGTGCACCCATCACGACCCCCAAGCAGAGGCTAACAGACTGGCGCACGAGTTCTCTGCGAGAACGAGCAGCAACAGTCTGCCAGCCGAGCTGAGGGCAAGACAAGAGCGTCTACAGCCAGACAGACACGCTCAGATCAGAGAAAGGGCAGCCGAACCCGATAACTCAGACGTTATCTTTTCTCTGAGGGAACTAAGGAAAGCCTATAAAACCAGTTCCAACACAGCCCCGGGCTCTGATGGGATCTCGTACCCCATTATCTCCCACCTAGGACTAGCAGGTGAGCGTGCACTCTTGCAACTCATCAACAAGTCCTGGGAAACTTCCACTCTACCCCAGAGTTGGAAGAGGGCTACCATAGTTCCCGTCCCAAAACCAAAGGAGCCGGGGAAGTACCGCCCCATCTCTCTGCTCAGCTGCCTGGCCAAGACGGCTGAGAGGATGGTACTAAACCGGCTTCAATGGAAAACGGGACCCCCGCACGAACACCTTCACGGGTTCACAAGGGGCATGGGCACAGCACACAGCTTAGCCACGCTCTTAAGCACAATCAGCAAGGGCCCAGCTGTGGTGGTATTCCTTGACCTGGAGAAGGCTTTTGAACTGGCAAGTCCGCTTGCCATTCAGGAAAGCCTGATCCAGAAGGGAATCAGAGGAAAGCTCTTGGCTTGGATAGGTGACTACTTCAGGAACAGGACTGCCAATGTCAAATTCCAGGGTCACCTATCGCAGCACATGCCGCTCGAAAATGGAACGCCACAGGGTGGGGTTCTCAGTCCAGCCCTATTCAACACTTTAATGTCCTGCATCCTCAACATAAACCTCCCAGTGGGGTGCCAGATCATCTCGTATGCAGACGATCTCGCTATCACCTCCACTGGACCACGCAGCCAGAATAAAGCCCAGCGTTGTCTGGACCTCGTGTCAGAGGAGTGTTGTAGGACGGGACTAAAGATCTCTGCTGCCAAATCCAAAGCCATGGCTTTGAGACAGAGAGTTCGAGGCACAAGACTGAAAATCCAGGGAGTGGAATTAGAATGGGTCAAGGACTACCTATACCTTGGGGTAAGGATAGACCGGACCCTCTCCTTCCATAAGGAGGTCCAGTACCTGGTTGACCGAACCAAAGCAAGACTGTCTGTCATGAGAGCAATGACTGGGAGACGCATAGGGGCCAGACACAAAGTACTAAGATCATTCTATGTACATGCTGTCCGGCCCATTGTGGACTATGCCTCAGTCTCTCTAATTGCTGCAAAGAAAAAGCACACAGACAAATTAGAAACAGTCCAAAATGAAGCTGCCAGGATCATTCTGGGTGCCCCGAGGTGGACGAAGGTTCTCAACCTCCTGATGGAGGCAAACCTTCTCCCCCTGGACTCACGAATCGATCTAACGGCAACACAATTTCTGTCAAAGGTCATCCAGGCTCCCATGAACACAAGCCTAAGACAAAAATTAGTCAGATGCCTCGAACAAGACAACGAGCTCGTTGCAAACAACTCCTGGCTGTCTCATACAGCCAGGGTGTTGATACGCCATCAGCTCAAAGAACAGCTTCTTGCTAAGGGCATGGACTCCCCCCACCCCGACTTTGCCGAAGCCCCGCCGTGGGCACTGAGCCTGATAGAGTTCAACATAATGAACCTGTCAATGAAAAAGAGCCTATACCCCATGCCTAGCCTAAAGGCAGAAGCCCACAGGGTCATTGCAGCCATCACTCCTCCGGGTAGTAGAACATACTACACGGATGGATCGGTCGATCCCTTGAGCCACACTGCAGGCGCCGGCTTTGCAGCTAGGGATGCCACGCGATCCATGAGGGTAACAGACAACGCCTCCTCGCTACAGGCAGAGGCAGTTGCAATCATGGGAGCCCTAGGCCACGCGTCCCTAAGGGAAGGACACGTGGTCATACACACAGACTCCAGGGCAGCCATTGACTGTCTTCAGCACAGCTCACCCACAGACAACATCTACCTACTGACCACGATTCTCACAATGGCACAGAGAATTCTTGCTCAGGGTAGAAGAATTATCATCAATTGGGTCCCAAGCCACATCGGCATCAGAGGGAACGAGCTTGCTGACAGACTAGCCGCCGCTGGCAGGGGTATGCCCCCAAATCCCATGACGATAAAACCGAGCCGAAAATTACTTATGGAGAAGTGTGCCTTGGTCGGTCGTACCTTCCTACGGCAGCTCCACAGAGAGGAAACGAGAACCTCCCCCTCGGCCAGCTGGTACTCAGACGCCACAGGCTCTGAACCACTGGCACTCTCTGAAGTAAGCAACAGAGGTACCGAAGTCATTCTTCACAATGGGATAATCTGCCATGCACAGTGGTAACCACTGTGCATGGCAGATTATCCCAACAATCGAACGCGATGAATGGTGCTGCAAGCACAGCGGCGAGCCGAACGCCACACTAGTCCACTACCTAGAAAATTGTAACCATACACAATTCCTGAGACATGGACCGCCCACAACAGCCGCCGTGCTGGTAAAGAGGCTATGCGAAATGCTTACACCATGGCGGCAGGAGCGCTTGCTGGCAATCCCGCCGCCACGGTAAGCACCGAGTGTCAGACAACTCAATGAGACAGCCGTAAAAAGCTGACACAGGCCGGGCCATATCTAGAAGGCCCGGGCGAAGCTAGAACTTCGCAAACCCCCCCCCCCCCCCAAGATGGACGAACCAACCTGTTTATCGCGGAAACGAAAACACAGAATTACGAGTGGTTAGGCGTCTCGCGTTGCTCGAAGAGGAGTAGAAAAGAGGGAAATGGACAAAGCCGTAACGCGATTAGGGATTAGACGCCACAAATTGACTTACACAGATAGGGGAGGGGGGGGGGGGTGCTGCCTTCACAGGTAGAACGATTCTTGATCTTGCCCTCTTTTAGGTGAGTTGCCAGATAGATCTTTTCATACTGATTTTTTCCCCCATCTGTTGCTTAGATAATTAAAAGCGATGAAATTTATGAAATTAAATAGATATAATACAAGCACTAAATATGCATGTCAGAAAGTAATTCGTGGGATACAGTGTGTAATAAGATAAATCGTGAGAAAAGTATGAAAAAGAAGGAAAATAAAAGTAAGATTTCTTGCTTGTAAAATTTGATAAAATAAAACATGAGGAATAAAAATCCCTACGTACATGCATACATACATACATATATACATGCATACGTACATACATACATACATACATACATACATACATACATACATACATACATACATACATACATACATGCGTACATACATACATACATACATACATACATACATACATACATACATACTTACATACATACATACATACATACATACATACATACATACATACATACATACATACATACATACATACATACATACATACATACATACACACACATACATACACACACATACATACATGCATACATACATACATACATACATACAGGCATACATAAACACACACATACACCAGCATTCTATGCTACCTATGCCATAACACGCAAATACTCAAAACTTCACTATATAAAAAAACGACCACTAAAAAAAAAAAAAAAAAAAAATATATATATATAAAAACTAGCATGATATTTAGTAACAAATAATTAAATACTGTATTTCTAACACTATTTTTTCCAAAAGTGTGTAAGTGGGGGTGTATATTAAAGAAAGGGAAAAGACTGTGAACACGGACTTCTAACTGGCAAAGTCCTTACTGTATGTTTTGTGGCGCAGAGAAAGAGAGAGAGAGAGAGCGAGAGAGCGAGAGAGAGAGAGAGAGAGAGAGAGAGAGAGAGAGAGAGAGAGAGAGAGAGAGAGAGAGAGAGAGAGAGAGAGAGAGAGAGAGAGAGAGAGAGAGAGAGAGAGAGAGAAAGAGAAAGAAAGAAACAAAGAAAGTGAGGTACTTGTTACCACGGCTGTCCACCAATATGTCAGGGTTTTGGTTGACGGAAACTCACGGCCTGGTGTTACGTATATTACTGGTAGTGTAGGGTGTCGGTAGCGTAGCCGGCTTGTGCACAAGTAGAGCCCCGGGCAGCAGTTAGGCCCGGTAAGGCAGGGGCCCTGGAGGGTTGCCCTGGAGGGTTGCCCCGGGGGAGGCCGCGTCCGAACGGGAGCGTGACTCGAGGTAGAGTGAGTACGGGTCAAGGTTGAAGATTTTTATATTGAATTTTATTTTTTTTATAATCATTATAATCAATAATAATTCAACTGTCAAGAGATAGACAGAGGGACATGCTTAGGGAAACAATTGCAATAGTCCGCAAGGACTTGCTTGAGTTGCAATTGTCTCAGGATAGATAGAGGTGAAAATCTACAAGAGATAAGCATTGTGCATGCTATAAGGAAGGAAGAGTTGCCGCATCCGCAAGGACTATCTTGAACGACAAACCTTCTTAGAGAAAGAAAAATACAACAATGGGAAAGTTATCAGTGTGCTGTGTAATAGTGCAAAATATACATCTGACTGTAAGAAATACGAATTAGTCTTTCACATCTCATAGATATTGTCTATCACGGACACCATCAGCAATTCAAGGCAAAGCGACAATGAAAATAGGCAATGCAGTCCTCATATTCGGTCGGGAGTGACTCATTACATCATATACGCTTGCCTACGATAACATACGGCACGATTAAACGTAATGCAAATCAAAAATAAAATATCGACGCAAGTCGAATGCTTCTCTGCAAATATACGCATGTAATTCTTGTGCAATTTACGTGGTTTATACAAGGGAGAGATGATGTGCGTATGTGGGTGCATGAGCGGTGTGAGTGGTGAATAAACAGTTGAGTGAATGATTAGTTGAGTGAGAGTAAATAAGAAATAGAATGGCGTGCGAGATGAAATAAAAAAGCGAAGGGGAGGAGGAGAGGGAGGGCGGGCGGTTAAGGGTAGAAGGGGTAGAGTGAGGGAGGGTTGCAGGCAAAGGCCAAGAGGGATGTGGGCCTGGCTTAGGTTAGTACAGCGGCGGTGCCGCTGTATTGGTCAGCCCTGCTAGTTGGAGAAGAGAGAGAGAGAGAGAGAGAGAGAGAGAGAGAGAGAGAGAGAGAGAGAGAGAGAGAGAGAGAGAGAACGCGAGAAAGCGAGCGAGAGAGAGAAAGAGAGAGAGAGAGAGAGAAGAAAGAGAGAGAGAGAGAGAGAGAGAGAGAGAGAGAGAGAGAGAAGAGAGAGAGAGAGAGAGAGAGAGAGAGAGAGAGAGAGAGAGAGAGAGAGAGAGAGAGAGAGAGAGAGAGAGAGAGAGAGAGAGAGAGAGAGAGAGCGAGAGAGAGAGAAAAAGAAAGAAAGAAAGAGAAATAGACAGAAAGAGAGATAGAAAATGAACATGAAAAGCATTCCCCGGTTGACCCCCCCCCCCAAAAAAAAAAAAAAAAAAAATCGCCGCCATCTTGAAGACGCACAAACACTGCCCCAGGCTTTTCCCCAAGTGTCACTCCAAGCTGAAGGAGACAATGTGCCTTGTCAAGCTCCTTCACTCTAATATTGATCTCGAGGATGATGTTGGGGTGAGGAGGAGAGGAGGGGAAGGGGGAGGAGTGGCAGGAAGAGAGGAGTAAAGGAGAGAGGGGAGGACGGGTGGGGGGGGGGGGGCGGATGGCAGGTATGAACTGGGAGGGGTGGGGGGAGGGGGGAGTGTTGTAAGTCCTCCTCGTGATGTTCTCTCTCTCTCTCTCTCTCTCTCTCTGTCTCTCTCTCTCTCTCTCTCTCTCTCTCTCTCTCTCTCTCTTTCTTTCTCGGCCCTCCTCTTTCTTCCTCTTCCCTCTCTCTCTCTCTCTCTCTCTCTCTCTCTTTCATTTTTCTTTTATCATAAATCACTTTCCATTTAAATTGCTTCAATACACCTGCTGCTATTGCTCTACTTGAACAAGGTACAGTGCATGCAAACCCCGATAATTAAACTTTAATTAGTATACCACGTATGACAGTATGTATAAAAAGCTACCAATCTTATCTCTTTTTATGTCCGTTATTTCACAACATTTATTCACGGCGCTTTCGACATGTTGAACATTTAAAAATAGCTTCACTTCAACAAAAAATATAAATTGCAATAATCACTGCCTTCTCTTCACGAAAGATAACTGACAGTGACACCCACCGCCCGCACTCTGCTTAGTCTACGTGGCTGGATATGACAATGTCTAGGAAGCCTTCCCCCTGTGGATGACTGAGAGAGAAGGATGTGAATGAAATCTGATAAATCGAGGTACTTTTCAGTAATGAAGGAAAGAAATAAAGAACTCATGTCAACAAAGAGTTTAGTGAAAGAATCAGATGTGATGATAATCTATATTATAAAGGGAAGTGGTATGAAAACCGTGCCTTGTAGGATGCCGTGAGAGACAGTGGTGAGGGCAGGAGAAGCACTAGCGAAAAGAACACACAGGGTCCTACGCGTAACAGCAGTGAAGAATAGCTTTTGTAACCCTCTAGAACTACAATTCGTGTGTCCGTCTTCAGGAGGGAACGTTGCCGGAGAAATTAGCCAGGTCGAGGAATGCGGGGCCAGTTCGGTTGATATCCCCGTGTGTCTGGGTGTTGCCCGGTATCGCGATGGGTTGTGAATAATTTTGTTTTGTGTGGTTTTGTAGGTCGGGAACTACGTTAAAAGGTTTGGGGGTCATGGCACTTTATGGTGTGTTTCTATGTTACGGTGCTAGACACAAAGGTAGATAGCGAAAAGTAGATAGATAGATTGATAGAGGGAGAGAGAGAGAGAGAGAGAGAGAGAGAGAGAGAGAGAGAGAGAGAGAGAGAGAGAGAGAGAGAGAGAGAGAGAGAGAGAGAAGGAGAGCTAGAGAGGGGGGGGGGGGGGGTGAGAGAATTGGGCACACATCTTACATTATGCATGGTCTTCTGAGTTTTACATTTGTAGGATATAAACAAAAATCATACAATAAGGCTCTCCTCAGAACCTTAAATCCTCCATCCTCAAATCCCTTTTCTTAGTATCCCCCCCCTACCCCCCCCCCCCCTTACAAGTCACCGCACTAAGAAGGTCGAACCACAACAGGAACAAGTGAAGCTCTGACCTTTTACCCTTGCTAATAACCATGCATATTTAGAGCTCTCCTCAGATGCGTTTATGTAGAACTTAGTGGCTAGAATCCTTACTTAGAAGTTAGAAGTTGAATAAAAAATCTTTATTTTAGAAGTTCGTAATTTATATATAGAAAACAGATACTTACCCATAACATAAATAAATAAAGATTAAACTATGTCTAAAGATGAACGAAGGAATAAGAAGAAAAATGAATAAATAAAAATATGTAGATATTAATGGTTAGATAGACAGATCAACGCATAAACGTAACAGGAAAATAAAGAATAATAATGCATATTGCGTGTGTTTCGTAACGCGAAGAGAAAAGCCGATATCCAGTATACGTCCGGCATAACGAAACAGTTAATGTAGTGTAGAAGGACACAATCTTTCCCTCTCTCTCTCATCCAGACAGAGCTGTTGCAAGGTATACCATCTCACTTGACTGTTGGAAGTTACAAAATAACCATAGTTTCTTCTCTTTATCCTCTGCTTCTCTTTCTGTCATTATCTGTGTATGTTTCTTCGTCTCTCATGTGTTTGGTGTCATATTTCCACTTGTAGAGGGTATGAGTGGGAGTCCTAAACAGACACCTCAATTTGGTCTCATTTTGTAAGCCCCTGGGAATTTTCTTGAATTTAATTACTAACAGGGACATTTTCAGGTCATATGAAATTCTTATTCAAAAATATTTCAAGTACTTCATTCACTGGCTTCACATTCACATTCACATTCGATTCATAAAGTCATCTTATTTTGATAATAACTGTATAACATTAAACATTTATAAAGAAAATAAGAACAAAAATTAAGTATACAATATACTTCACGTTAGAAAAGAAAGAA
>NC_061861.1:14441426-14443926 GCF_019202785.1 Penaeus chinensis | reverse complement strand
AGGAAATGAGGTAAAGTTTAGAAAATGGGCAGAGGAAAATAAGGACCGGCATCTCTAGTGAAAGTGAGCATCCATTTTACGTTAAATATTTTATTTTCTGAGCTGAAGGAAGATTTTCGTTGTTTGGTTCATCTATGTTTTGTGAGAATCCATTTTACGTTAAATATTTTAGGTTTTGATCTGAAAGAAGATTTACATCCATGATTTGTGAATACTTATTACTTCACAAAGTAAATCAAATTTTTACTTTTTCTTACTCCTACATACCCAGCTCACTACAGCAGTGTCGTAACTACGCTGGTACCAAGGCAATATATTAACAATACGGCATTCATGGTGCTTCTCTCCTGGCGATATGCAAACAAGCTGCCTACGTTGGACCTGAACAAAGAAATGACTTCCATCACTATCCCAGGAAAGTTAAATCTGGCAACTCCCTGGAGAACTTCGATTCGCTAAGTCTCGTTTCTATTCTAATCAGCTGGCACTTAATGATTATATTTACTTTGTATTATTAAAACTTACCTACAATATTATTTCTTTTATTTTTGACTGAAATTTGCTGACATCAACACCTTATAAATATTTTTTTTCCTCGAAAGAGAACTGGTAAATCGGAGCACTCCAGAACTCTGCTTGAGTTACCAGTTATTATTTTCCTAAGAGTGGACAGAGTATACCCTATACCCTTCTCCAACGTTAGATATATAGGGTTTTTCTTTTATTATTTTGTTTCTAGACGACCATGAACAGTAGATGATCTGCCAATTAAAAGGATTATATTTAATCTCCC
Source organism: Penaeus chinensis (assembly GCF_019202785.1). Taxonomy (NCBI): domain Eukaryota; kingdom Metazoa; phylum Arthropoda; class Malacostraca; order Decapoda; family Penaeidae; genus Penaeus; species Penaeus chinensis. The sequence continues at coordinate 14,443,133 of NC_061861.1, read as the reverse complement.
AGATCAAAGACGTAAGATCTCTTGATTAGCTCCTTCTTGTACGCCCACAGTTGGCTGACAATTCCCGTGCCCCTACCCAGCTTTATCTCACGAAAGAGTTGTTAGCACCAATTAGTTTGGCAATTTCCATGTAAGTCTTTGATGTGTCTAGATGTAACGATTTTGCAAAGGCAAAGTATGCTTCAGTATTAGAATAGAAACAGAGTGCAGAAAGGTTGATGCAATATATATATATATATATATATATATATATATATATATATATAAGCAAATAAATACCTTATGGAATAAAAGAAACTAGAAACTTGCGGAAACTATAGTTTCCTAATTACCTGTAATGGGAAAGCATTATAAAATGATAAATCCCTTCTTCTGTTGCAGCAAATAGTTGTTCATCGTTCTTTCCACGACGGTTTGACATTATGCAAGAATTTCGTGGAATTTGGATCAATACACCTACCTTATTTTATACATTTATATCTTTTACTAATAACTAAAAGCATTTGTAAGATATAAGTTCCAATAGCTAGGGCACAAGTCTCGACAAAATATAATTAATCCTCACTAACCGTAATTGATAATTTGAGACAAAGTATTACCTCTTGACCTGAGTATATTTCGTCACTTTATTTTCTAACTTGGAAAGCGAGACACTGGAAAAGCAGATATTTTTTTTTCACGAAGGTTCATCTCATTAAACGCATCCATGGCGGTGATCTCAGGAGGGAAATCGTGTTACCAAGATGTAATGTTGTGTAGTGACCTGAAAAGAAGGCTTCACAATGATGTCAGTTATATAAGTATGTATATATATAAATCGGAGCACTCCAGAACTCTGCTTGAGTTACCAGTTATTATTTTCCTAAGAGTGGACAGAGTATACCCTATATATATGTATGCATATATATATGTATATATATATATATATATATATATATATATATATATATATATATATGTGTGTGTGTGTGTGTGTGTGGGTGTGTGGGTGTGTGTGTGTATGATATACATGAATGCATATATATATATATATATATATATATATATATATATATATATATATATATCGGATTGATAAGTGGAAAATATATATATATATATATATATATATATATATATATTAGAGATGTAAATGTAAATGTATATGTTGCAATAGATATAGATACAATTATATATCCTACATTAATAAGATATACAAGTCTAACGAGTTCGTGTTACCCGACAGCTAGAGCCATCTGACGGCTGACATTCAAACAATCTAAAACAAACTTTATTGTTGACACTTGTCGGAAACACTCACTCATTTAGTCAACTAGTTTTCCCCATATTAATCCCTATCCTGGAATGATTACACATCGAATTTCAGTATGTAAATGAATAGAAGATATCATTAATCGGCAAGGCAACGGATTTCTGGACAATGAAGACGATTTCTCTTCATGGAAAATTACGGTTTTGATTTGTGCGTGTGCGTGTGTGTGTGTGTGTGTGTGTGTACATATATTTATCTGCTTTTCATTTATTTCTATTACGAAACACAACCTTATCTCGATGTTTTGAAGTTGGAGGCGACGGGGACTATGTCAACTCTTGCCACATCCAGAAAGTAAAATGGTTTCTTATCTTTAATCTTACTCGTAAACAGAATAATGAGAAAACAAGGACAGGGATTTACGTGATTAGTGCCTTGGGCCTTTTCGCTATATT
>NC_061861.1:14418926-14421426 GCF_019202785.1 Penaeus chinensis | reverse complement strand
TGACACAAGATGGAATTATGATAATCTTCCAGAAAGAGTCTGAACCGCACTCACACCCGAGAAATCTGCCAAGTCAAGCCAGGTCCAAGCCAAGTCAAGCCAAGTCCAAGCCAAGTCAAGCCAAACCAAGTCGAAAGGACGGCGAAAACGTATTCAAACGGCCAGCATTATGATAATCGAGAACGCAAAAAAAAAAAAACCTGTCGAGTCAAGCCCCAAGTCAAGCCAACTCGAAGGGAGAGGGAAAATGTATTTAAAAAGGACATGTCGGCGATCACGGGGCGGAATTCCCTCGCGGATATCTGCTTGTCGAAGACCGAACTCAGCTAGAAAGAGTGTTTAAGGACTCAGCCGAGCGGGAGGTTCTTCCGGGCTACGCTGCTGCCTTCGAGGATCATAAAAATGTTTCTTTTGGGGAGCTGAGGTGGTGTGGGAAGGAGGGAAGAGGGAGGGAGGAAATGAGGGAGGGTGGGAGGGAGAAAGATTGGGACGGTTGGAAGGGTGGGTGAGAGGGGAGAAAGAGTGGGAGGGAGGGTAAGAGGGAGGGAGGGAGGTAAGGAAAGCAGGAAGGAGGTCGGGAGGAGGGGAGGGAGGGAGGGAAAGAGGAAGGGAGACAGGGAGGGATAGAGGGTTAGATGGAGATCCGAGAGCCAAAAAGGAAATGGCAAGAATATTTGAGATCAACGATTTTGATGCGGTGATGAGCTCGCTCCTTCGCTAGGTGTGGTTATATACACATCTACAGACAGACAGACACACACACACACACACACACACACACACACACACACACACACACACACACACACACACACACACACACACACACACACACACACACACACACACACACACACACACACACACACACACACACACACACACACACAGACACTCACACACACACACACACACACACACACACACACACACACACACACACACACACACACACACACGTAAAATGATCCACCTACTGAGACACAATATGTACATTTCCTCCTTACAATACAGCCACCATAATTCAGAATGATTGCACATCTGCCTCCTAACTCACAAACGTAATGTATTTAATCATTAGTTTATTACTAGGAATGATGTTCAGGTGCGAACGAATGTAATTAATGATATCTCAACATTTTTGAAGTATCGGTCAAAATAAAGCATCTGCACCTTTCCCATGTTAATGATTAAACACGGTATCACAGCACACTTTCATTGTAATGTATTCAGGATACTAAGAACTGCATTATATTGTGTTTACTGTTTACACTTCATATTCTCCAGGGAATGCAAATTGCCACTTTATCGGGAAATTTACCAAGCAAGTATGAATTTAAGCGTCGCTGCATCCTACAGGTACTCTATTTAAGAATATTTCCTTTGACTTCGTTTGAAGGCAAAGTTTTCAAGTCAAGATCTTAAAATGGGGTTATGAGTTTACTAAGAATAACTGCTGACATTAATCTATCAAAGCTGCGCAATGACAGGAGGGTGCTGACGATTCACAACTGATAAAGGAATATTGCAACAACAGCAACAACATTATTACTACTGGTATTACTACTGCTACTACCGGTACTTTTACCTCTACTGGTTTTAGTACTACTACTCTTAATAGTAGTAAGAGTAGTACTTACTACTACTACCCTTACTACTACTACTGCTACTTTTACTACTACTACTTTTACTGCTACTACTACTATTCTTATTCTTATTATTAGTACTAATTTTACCATTACTATTAATGTCAGCATTACTACAAAAGGTATTGTCTATTAACGTCTCTCAACACTGACAGAAGTTAAATTAAAATGAGATAGGATAATTATCTCTTTTGGGCAAAATATTTGCCGAATGGTCGTTGTTGTTGTTTCACAGTAGCCAAAGCAACATGAGCAAGTTTACCTTTTTATTATGATTGTTTCTCTTTCTTTGTATGCAATTTTTTTTTGGAATATATTGCTGAAATTCTGTTTGGTGATCATCAGGTTCGGAAGGACTATATATGCTTTATATGTGTTTATATATATATATATATATATATATATATATATATATATATATATATATATATATATATATATATATATGTGTGTGTGTATATATACACATGTATATATATATATATATATATATATATATATATATATATATATATATATATATGTTTATATATGGTGTTCGTCAATTCGAGCGTCACGAGCGATTCCGACCTTACAGGATGAGGTTGCGACTTGTGGCCACCTCATTATCATTTTCACTTTTTTCTTTTATCACTGTAAAGCCTAATTTGCACTATTGTTGTCAAGACAGTACGCCTAAGTGAGGTTGTTATGATACAGGAATACATCAGAGAAATAACGAGAAGGGTATTTCACTGTGTGATAAAGTCTGTGCAAATTTGCCGTCATAAAGAAACTGTTATTAGGGTTTTGCCGTGCTATAGCTTTCGAGTTAATAAGTTAATGCAAATTCACCGCATATATACGACAGATAT
>NC_061861.1:14408926-14413926 GCF_019202785.1 Penaeus chinensis | reverse complement strand
ACACGTTTATCCTGATGTCATTTGCAATATTTCCCGCACCTTTGTCTAGAGTGTTCAGAGCTTGGAGAGCACTCTGTGAATCGCAGAAAATGACCCCTGAGCCTTGATTCAATAGAAATTCGGTGGCCATGAGTATTCCTGCCAACTCGGTTTGCATAGTGCTAGCCCAGTCATGAACCCTCCTACAATCCTGGTGCTGCAAAATATTGTTTTTATATACAACAAAAGCGCATCCTGCTCTGCACCCAGACTGCAAGGATCCGTCAGTGTAGCATTCATATACATTGGAAAGAGTGTCTAGATGCTCATTTATACTTGCAAGTGCATACTGTTTAAGTATAGCAGGGGGGGCACTGTCTTTTTTGGGGGCAGTCGTATAATATACACGCAGGTCCGACATTTTCCACGGTGGTACAGAACGTCCATGTAGGGTCTTAGTTATGGGAATGTTCAGCTGAGCTAAGTGTTTACACGTCACTTGTAACCATGGATTTGAGTATGAATCGGTGTTGTTATTCAAAGTTAGCTCTTCTATTCTGTGTTTTAGTTGTCTTTGGAACTCTGTACAATGATTTGACACTAAATGTGGTATTTATGTATAATATTCTTTCATAAACAGAAGGCAAATTAAGTTCTGTTCTCATATTCACAATCCTTGTTGTTCTAGGGGCACCAAGAATGATCCTCATAGCTTCATTTTGGACACTTTCTAGACTAGTCAACTCTGATTCCTTGAACATTACTAGGTGCAACGCATGGTAATCTATGACCGACCTTATGTATGACAAGTAAAAGATTCTTGCAATATTGACATTAATACCATGGTCTTTGCCGACAAGTGTCATAAGTGGCTTCAGCCGCTCCCACAGCCTTTTCTTCAGGTTGCTAATGAACTCTAAATCATTAACAATCACCCCAAGGTATTTGTATTGATTGCAGAGATCTAGCTCAACGTCATTTATATGAAACCTTGGGAGAGGGATTGTCTGTGGGTTAAGTGCCTTTGTTTTTTCAGATGAAATTATCAAACCACACTCAGTAGCCCTTGCAGAAAGTATATCTAGAATATCTTGCATTCTCTCCTCGGATGAGGATTTAATACAAATGTCATCGGCATAGCAAATAATGGAGTCATTGCCTGCAAGTGGTATATCGCCCAGTAATCTATGCATTAGGATATTAAATAGCATGGGACTAAGTACGCCTCCCTGAGGTGTGCCGAGTTCAAATACTTTTGTATGAGTACTTTTAATGCCCCTGAAGAGAACCTGAGCCGATCGATTCGACAGATACATTTGAATCCATGTTAACAGTTTTCCTTGAATACCAAAGCTAGCTAGTTGCTCAAGGATAATTTCCCTGTTTGCAATATCAAAAGCAGATTTAAGATAAAGAAATACGGTTTGCATGCCTGGGTTTGAGTTTGTTAAGTACTCTGCAAAACAGTGCTGACTGCTACACCCTGGGAGAAATCCATACAGTCTGGAGGATAACTTAGCATTTATGCGATACATGAGCCTGTTCAGAATTATTCTCTCAAGTACTTTGCACAGACAGGAGGTCAAGGAAATGGGTCTGTATTTATCAGTATTGGGTTTGGGTATAGGAATGATTAAGCTTTTAGTCCAGGAGCTTGGGAGGATTCCTTGTGATAGGCTGAGTCTATACAGATGTAAAAGTGGGTTGCCTGGTACCTGAGCAATGTGACGAAGGACGCTGTAAGTAATGCCGTCCTCGCCAGGGGCGGTTGCCTTACCTTTCAGAAGGGCATTGCTTAGTTCCCACTCGGTTAATTCGACAAAGTCGGAGGGGTCAATAGCAGCACATGCTATTGCTATATTGAAATTTCTATCTATTTTCGACTTGTTGAGCTGATTTTTTATCCCTTGTGGAAGTGAGTGTACTTGAGAATTTCTTGCCCACTGCTTTAGCAGCATATTAGCCTGTTCCTGTGGACTGTGGAACTGCGGTGTTGTGAGGGCTTTACCTGTCAGTCTATTATTTTTTCTCCATACGTCAGCTATAGAAGTTTGACTATTGATACTTTGCAGAAATTGTTCCCAGTATTTACTACGAATCTGAGTTTTTAAATCTCTGAATTCCTTGGTGGCTTTCATAAACTGCAGAAGATTATCTGTCGTCTTATTATCTTTATAGCAATTAGCAAGCTCCTGAACCCGTTTATATTCCTTTGCCAGAATTGGGTCATTGATCCACCTCGGTGCATGGGAGGTCTGGGGCCTCTTTTTCTTTGAGAGTTTTCTTGAACAGACCCAAGTGTCATAGTAGTCAGTGACAACTTTGATTAGATCCTGAGAAAATTTCTCAACAGATGTTACTTCATAGGTGTTATACCAGTCATAGACCATATACTGAAATGTGGCGCGCCGATACCGTAGATTTATCTGAATAAATAATTTGTGCATACTATGTGCCTGTTATTTACTAATGGATAACTACACACACACACACACGCACGCACACACACACACACACACACACACACACACACACACACACACACACACACACACACACACACACACACACACACACACACACACACAAACACACACACAAACACACACACATACACATACACAAACACACACACACACGTATATATGTGTGTGTATGCATATGTACACAAACCCATTTCAAAAAGGGTATTCTAATGCACACCAATCAAATCTCAGGAAAGCCCTTTTGTATAGCGAACTCGGTTATTAGAACTCTGTTTTTCAAAGCCGTTAATAGTCTATGAATAAGTTAGAGTCTCATCGTCGGTCTAATACACACGCCGGGAGAGACCACAGGCGATGTGTCGAGTGAAGATTAGGACATTTTACTTTAAATGCCTTCGCCTGTGTATGAATGTGTGTATTTTGTATTGCTTATGTATACATATGTGTGAGTGAACGTTTGGTGTGAAGCTGTCATGGTTTGCTCTATCCTATCAATATAACCTATGCATCTGTCCTTAATCTTCTCTCTATATGGTAAAATAAAACACCACAATGCACAAACGAGATTTCTTGAAAACTGGGACAGCAATCTCAAAAACATCCTGGATTTCATCTTCAGGGAACACAGCAGCGACGCCATCTTCTGCCATTAGTGGGACACAGGCCATCAGATGGATTGGTTAGGTCCGCGCTTTGTCTTGGCATCCGCTGACGTCCACGCTCGCAGACTGGTGGATTCCTCCTTGATTAAGCCGCTGCCTAATTTCAACTTGAAAAGCGGTTTTTCTCCTGCCGATAGTCTCCTCGCTTCCCACATCCTCCGCCTACTCCCTTATGCCGGCCACCCTTTATATAGACCGTCTGATGCTTCGACTTGACCTGATCTCCCCTCGCTTATCTTCTCCTGTCCTCCCATGCCCTGTGTTCACCACGTTGCTTCGCCTCTCTCTTTTACTTATACTCCCTCCTCTCCCTTTCCTCTTCTGAAGATGAAATCTAGGAGGATTTCTGAACTTTGATCTCATTTTCAATAACTCTTGTTACTCATTTCGCAATAAAGCATGACGTTTATTGGAATTTCATACAAAGGTGCTTACCGGCCATACCCTGTTAGCTTCGGGCACAGTGTGTGTGTGTGTGTATGTTTATGTGTGGAAATCATGAAATACCATAGCTTAACCAAAGATTATAAATCAGTACGTTGTGCAGAAAGTATACATGACGCATTAAAACGATACATTTTTTTAACGAAAAAGAATGCAATACCAAATTCACGTCATTAAACGCTAACTCTTATTTTTTTTTGTTTCCGGCCCCAGTCATTCCGATTTTCGTGGGGCTCTTGACAGAAATTTCCAAAAGTTTCGAAATATGTATTTCCATCGACCAATCCCCGATCGCCCGTTGCCTCATTAAGCCGGCCCTTCAAGGTCTCGGCACCGATATTCCCTCGCCACTAGAGGAGTTCCTTAGAACTTCTACCTAGAACTAGGTACCGAAACTCCTGGATCAAGTTCTTCTGCTTCTGCGAGGAAAGGAGGTCGCCAATTTCCCTCACGAAGTCAAGCACGACATCGCCAACCATTTACTGAAGAGAAATTGCTTGCGCGACCAGTTTAGCAAAACCGGGCGAGAGCTGGAAGGAATTAGAGAAATACGTTCGTTCCTCGCCAGGCAAAAGCAGAACGGACGCCGAAAGATTCCACAGGACTTAGAAACGATGCTCGCGAGTGGTACCCTAGAGTACAGTCGGTCGTGAAAGGATCCTCTTGGTAGGTCTCCGAGATCCGGTGATGAAGAGGAGGAAAGAGAGGGCAAGTGAAGGGGAGTTGGAAGAATGCAGTAACGCATTTAAAACAACAACAAAAAAACTCCCTAATAAGGATTCGAACAACAGACAACCCACTAAAAGACTGTCTAGCCGGAATCTACTCGGCCTTCATGGAATCATTTTCAGGGAAGGTGTTTCGATACAAGAAACGGTCGCCGTTGGAGAAAGCAAAACTAGTCGAAAAAAATCCTATTTAGCAAGAAAGAAACAGAAGAGAAAAAAAAGGTAAAGACCAAAAGATATCGGGGTACTTATGATTAACGATGCCCTTTGTGGGAAATCCGTCTTTTTCATGCGTGTTGACGGCGATAAACAATCAGCTTGAACGAGCAATCTCTCTGATAGGCTGGTTCAGCGATGCACTCACGACGAAGGGAAAGACACAGTTTCTCCTAAATATGGACTTCGAAGACTTGATTGTCCTAGGCAGCAGATAACAGATTAAACAAAATGAAAGATTTTCGCGTGACTCTCACGATATGTCTAAACACTATTATCGTTCGTTTAAGTGATAATCTATGAAAATAAAGAATACTGTGATTTGCTGGGATGAGGTAATAGTTTGTGCTGTGTACTATAGTTGTTAAAGGAACGCCAGCATCCAAGTGAAAAGGAAATATGAAATAAATCAGTTTTATGATGACATATATAGATGTATATATATATATATATGTATATATATATATATATATATATATATATAT
>NC_061861.1:14386426-14391426 GCF_019202785.1 Penaeus chinensis | reverse complement strand
AATGGAGTAAGTGGTTGGGAGCAGTTATTTGAAATGCTGTTTGTGCGATATGTTGAGAAAATCGGGGAAGAGAGCATGAAACAAATGAAGCTGTTCTTACAGAAATCAGGCGCAGAAAGAACCTATTAAAGACGATCCTAAATGAGACAGCTACATTCCGGGACTAGAAATCTATGAGGGAGAATGGGCTGGAAAACTCTCCCGACGCTCACTGGATGCGCTGAAAGGAAAGCAGGAGGCCGAGGAGGAAGGCAACGATGTAGCTGCTTGGGGAGTGTGAAGTTAAATGGATGATGGAACAACAGTCCCACCGCGATGGAAATTAAAGCTAAGAATGACGTGAATGATATCTGCTGCGAACAACAGGACTTAATGAAAGTCTGTGGAAGACCATGATCACCTCCGTCTGAACCATAGTATGGATATATATATTATAATATATTTATATATTGTAGAGAGATGAGATTTAAGATAAATACGTATATAATGTATAAACTTACACACGCCGCGCGCGCACACACACCACACACTCTCACACACACCACACACACCACACAAAACACACTACACCACACAACACACACACACACACACACACACACACACACACACACACACACACTTATATTTATATTTATATATATTACATAAAATACTATACACACACACACGATATATATATACATATATATATGTTATATATGTATAACTTAAATATATTATTTACACACACACACACCACACACACACACACAGACATCACCACACACAAACCACACACACCCCCAAACACACAACAACACACATCACACACACACACAAACATTCACACACACACACACACTCACACACACACACACACACACACACATCACACACACACACACACACACACACACCACACACACACACACATCACACACACACGCACACACTACCCACAGACACACACACACACACATTTTATACACACATTACATATACTTATATTTATATTATATATGTATATATATAAGTTATAATATATATAATATATATATATTACGCTTCATATATATATATATATATGTATTATATATATGTATATATTTCTCATTTATATTTATATGTATATATATGTATATATATATATGTATATAGATATATATATTATATTATATACTATTTATATATAATATGTTTTGTGTGTGTGTGTGTGTGTGTGAGTGTGTGTAAATGTTTTTTGTGTGTGGGTGTGCTGTTCACACACACATACACACATCACTACATATAATATATATATATATATATATATAATATGAAGATATACACTCGCATATGCATTTTACACAGCAGTGAATGCTGGGCGATATCACCATCAATGGAGAAGAGGTTGGGAGCAGTTGAAATGCTGTTCTGTAGACGAATGTTGAGAAAATCGTGGAGAGAGCATGAAACAAATGAAGCTGTCTTAAGAAAATCAGGCGCAGAAAGAAACCTCTTAAAGACGATCCTAAAGAGACAGCTCACATTCCGAGGACACATAATGAGGGAGAAAGGGCTGGAAAACCCGACGCTCACTGGATGCGCTGAAGGAAAGAGAGGCCGAGGAAGGCAACGATTTAACTGCTTGGGGAGTGTGAGTAAATGGATGATGGAACAAACGCCCGATGGAGAAAAAGCAAGAATAGTGAATGGAATATCTGCTGCGAACAACAAGGAAAAGAAAGCTGTGGAAGACCATGAAACAAACCTACGTCCTGAAAAGCATAAGATATATATTATATCTATATATATCTGTATATATATATGTGTTGTGTGTGTGTGTGTGTGTGTGTGTGTGTGTGGTGTGTGTGTGTGTGTTTGTTTGTGTGTGTGTGTGAGTGTTCACACACACACACACAACAACCTATATATATATATATATATAGATATATATAGATAGATATACACTCGCATATGATTTTCACAGCCTGTGAATGCTGGGCGATATCACCATCAATGAATAGAGGAGAGGTGGGCAGCAGTTGTAATGTGTACTGTAGACGAATGTTGAGAAGAAATGTGGATGAGAGCTAGGAAACAAATGAAGCTGTTTAAGAAAATCAGGCGCAGAAGATACCGCTTAAAGACGATCCTTAAAAGAGAAGCTCAAAAAACATTCCGAGGAACATAATGAGGGTAAAGGGCTGGAAAACCCGACGCTCACTGGATGCGCTGAAGGAAAGAGAGGCCGAGGAAGGCAACGATTTAGCTGCTTGGGGAGTGTGAGTAAATGGATGATGGAACAAACGCCCGATGGAAATAAAGCAAGAATGAGTGAATGATATTCTGCTCGCGAAACAACAGGAAAAGAAAGCTGGTGGACAAAAGAACCATGATCACCTACGTCCTGACTAAAGATATGGATTATATCATTTATATATATATATATATTATCGAGGAGAGAGAGGATTTAAGATAAATACGTATATATGTATACATACACACGCCAGCGCGGACACAACACACAACACAACACACTCACACACACACACACAATCACTACACACACCACACACACAACCACACACACACACACACACACACAACACCACAATATATATATATATATATAATATTATACATACATACATACACACACACACGATTATATACATATTATATATGTAAATAATATGTATACATAAATATATATATATACACCACACACACTACACACACACACTCCACACACACAACACAACACACACCACACACACACACACACACACACACGCACCCACAAAACCCACAGACCCACACACACACACATATATACACACATACATATATTTAATATATATATATATATGTATATATATAGTTTATTTATATATATATATATATATACGCATACAAAATTTTATATAATATATATATATATATATGTATTAATATATATATAGTAATATGTATATAATGTATATATATATATGTATATATATATATAATATATATATATATCTATATTATAAAAAAAAAGAATGTGTGGTGAGTGTGTGTGTGAGGTGTTTTGGTGTATTATATATGTATATATAGTATTAATATATATTAATATACATATATATATAATAAATAATAATACTAATATATATATAATATATACCCCCATACATACATATTATATATATATATTAAAATTAAAAAATGTATATTATGTATATATAAAGTATATAATATATAAATAAAAAATATATTTATTGGTTAGTGTGTGTGGGATGTTTATATATAATATCTATATTAAATCATATAATATCACAATAAAATAAAATAAAATGAAAGTTTTCCCACCCAACACACACACACACCCACCACCCCACACACCCCACAAAACACACACACACACCCCCCACCCCCAAAACACAATACATACATAATATATAAGACACCAAACCCACAAAACCCACACAAAACACCCGCATCCATATATATCCAACCACACCCCACACACACACACACACACACACACACACACACACACACACACACACACACACACACACACACACACACACACACACACACGCATACAGATATATGCATATATATATATATATATATATATATATATATATATATATTGTAGAAAAGGTTTGAATGAGAATGAATATCTTCACAATACAAGATTATATAATCGAAACCGGTCAAATACATCTCTTGTATACACGTATATATATATATATATATATATATATATATATATATATATATATATATATATACATACACACACACACACACACACACGCAAACACACACACACGCACATGCATACGTATATTAATGTATATTTTAATGTATATATGTATTTGTATCTATGTATGTATATATTCACACATATATGCATGCATATGTATTTGATGTCTCTCAGGTTTTATTTAAAATGACCGTGTCCATGCACAAATTAAACCTTATATACGGTATTTTGAGTAATATAAATCTATTAATCTCATCTATTTATTTGTTGATGTTTTTATATGTGGCAGAGCGTCGGTCTGCCACATATAAAAATCTCAAATTTTAGTCTCAGAATCGTCTCAAAAATGTCTGAGGACTTTCGTGGATACCGCTCCCGGTCTGTTACAATTCTCGAAGTAGCATCGTGGAGGAGGATCTGAATCTGTATCCAGCGTGATAATCTTTTTTTTTCTGATGCTCATCCTACCCGTAAATATAAATGATAAAACTAATAGATAAATCTCAAGAATAGGAATAATCAGAGAAAGGCTATGATGAAGGGATCCAAAATATAAACAAAACAAAACGGAGCAAAAAGAAAATGCGACCGCTAAAATAAGAGACGCGCCAAAATGGTTCCGACCTTCGTTTTATTGGTAATGAAATCAACGGCATAAACAACAAGTCTCGTGATACTGATGAAGGCTTAATGTATTTAAGAAGAGATAAAAATCCATAAATCTATGCTAAGTATGACAGCGTAAAAAGATCCTAATCTAATATACAATAACAAATAAATAAATAAAAAAAGAACCCTGACTTTGTGCCAAGAAATGGGAATACATTTGTAATTGAAATAATTAAAAAAATCCATGACCCTAAAGCTAAATATAGTATTAGAGAGAAAAAAAAATCCTATTCTGACAGTCAAGGATGAACAGAAAGATCATTCAGACTTCGTATTAATTATGAACAAGTTTCTAAATAAGACAATCAATTTTTGTTTTGTTTTTATGAAATAAGTTAAAATCGTTAAGCAAAAAAAGTCATTTAGATCTCACCCAACTCCTGTAATAGCAATACCAGATACTCTAGAGTAGATTTATTCTATCTTTGTCATCATTTAACAAAAAAGCTTATCTAATTCTCCCCCAGATCCTATGATAACATTACAAGATACTCTAGAGCGGATCTTTATATATCGCTGTTATCGCTGCCGCCGTTAGTTACTTCGTTGCCCTCACACACAGATGCAAAATGGCGACTGTTGCCAAAAACATAAAAAGCGAGACAGAAAATTG
>NC_061861.1:14376426-14378926 GCF_019202785.1 Penaeus chinensis | reverse complement strand
ATACACAGACACACACACACACACACACACGCACTCACACGTATATATATATATATATATATATATATATATATATATGGAGAGAGAGAACGAGAGAGAGAGAGATAAAGAGAGAGAGAGAGAGAGAGAGAGAGAGAGAGAGAGAGAGAGAGAGAGAGAGAGAGAGAGAGAGAGAGAGAGAGAGAGAGAGAGAAGAGAAGAGAGAGAGGGAGACAGAGAGAGAGAGAGAGAGAGAGAGAGAGAGAGAGAAGAGAGAGAGAGAGAGAGAGAGAGAGAGACAGAGACAGAGAGAGAGATTGAGAGAGAGAGAGAGAGAGAAATATGTATACACAGGATATGCACATGACTATCTTCTTGATGTCTTGATGCAAATTTTGAATTCAGATTTTTACAACATATTTACACATGCAATGAAAATAATCTAAGTGGTATTACCTTACGTGTTTGCGTTCAAAAATTCCTTCATTATCTCGCTATATGTTCCTATTTTTGTTTCAAATCTCCAGTTTAATTATTTTTTAGCGCTAATTAAATTGGGATTAAAAAACGATAATTCCCCTCATTATACGTACGGATATGATCATTAACGTTAAATGATGTAAATTCCGCAGTTTGCAAAAGCTTTGAGAAAAGAAAAGAAAAGAAAAGAAAAACAAATATAATGCTGTCTTTGAATATGATAATTAACATGTTTTTTTCCCCCGGAGCTGATGTCTCAAAAACAAAAACAAAAAAACAACTGTTTTTATATTAATTAATTGATTGATTATTTAATTTGTCTTTACTGATTTTCAGTTTGATTTATTTGTCATCTGTTCCGTATTGCAAGATGAATGAATTTATATATTCTTCATACGTTTTTCACTTCTTAACGTCGTAGTGTATAATGTGTTACTTTTTTATTGTTGAATAAGGTATCATTGCACAAGCCGTAAATACACACCTATTCATTCAGTAAGCATCGATTCTTATTCACTCCGCAATTAATTACCTTCAATTAATTCATTTTCATTCATCACAAAAATTACTTGTTCTCATAAACTATGAAAGTGTTTTTTTTTTTCATTCATTCCGGAAACTTTAATTAATTGCGTAATCATTCGTTTTCCTTATCCGAAATATAAATCACCAATTCCTAATTCTATTCCTCATTATCTCATTCTCTTTCCATGTTCCGTTCACTCTGTTATTATCTATTCTCAGCCATTCCGAAACTATTTATTCTTATACATTACTCATTCTCATTCAGTACAACTTTTTTTTTTTTTTAATTCGGTCAGTATCATCTATTCTTATCTATTTACAGACCATTCTTGTTGGAATTTCTAAACTCCTTTCGTTCAAAAAGACATTCACTGTCTTCCTTTTTGAAATGTCTTATCGCCTTCGTTCATTTTGAAACCGTTCAGTCTCATTCAGTAACTTTCCTTAATTCCCGAATTAATTTTTCCCTAACATTACCTTCCCAACAACTGCCACAATGAACGCTTTTCATTTTCGAATTCGCTTGCCTGTGTTGCAAACTCGGTGATGCAGTCAGTGCTATTTTGCAGCTGCATGATTTACAATACAAAAATCATGGAAGGTTCTGTCGTTAACTGTATGTGTTGTGTTGAAATAATTATCTATCCTCATTATTAGTATCATGATGATATTTAACTTTTTAAAAGCAATTTCACAAAGTATTATCACTGTCAAAAGTTAGTATCTAATGTCACAATATTTTGTCGTGAGTGACATGAGTCACATCATCACAATTTACGATTATGATGATTTTTTTTCTCATCAATATCATGAAGCTCTATTTACTTTCCTGTTTCACCGCATTTTAATAAAAAATAAAGGATATTCATAGTATCACAATCCAACACCAATAACATTGACGTTATAATCAACGATAATAGTATTATGTTCATATGGGTTAATATGATTTATCAATTCATTAGTACAATAACTCTCACAATTTAGTAACAGCTGACATGAAATTTACCACTACTGCAACATTCGACATCATTATGGTTATCACGTTATTACCTGCCATTAAGTATCATTGTAAACACTCTTATTAATAGTACAGGTTGTGGATTATTATGTAATAGTACTAGCTATGAACTGTTATGTAATAGTACTAGCTATAAACTGTTATGTAATAGTAATAGTTATATACAACACTGACGATCTTGTTTATACAAAATGCTTTCAAATATAAGAAATAAAAAAAATACAAGTAGCATCACACTTAAATCTCGAAGATAGAGAAAATAACAGAAAAAAAGAAAAATCTTAGAAAAAAAAAATGCAAGCATAATCATTCTTAAAGCTCGAAGCTCCGAAACAACTGTAATGAAGCTTCGAATCATCACAGAGAAGCTTCGAAACGCAACAAATCTCAAAACAGCAACAGCGAAACTTCACAATCCTTGAAGCGTGACGCCTCGTTCTAACACTATTAGATTTAATGATCTGTCACAGTCCTTAATTTCCGTAAATCTTCGCCTCT
>NC_061861.1:14356426-14366426 GCF_019202785.1 Penaeus chinensis | reverse complement strand
TCGAAGAAGAAGAAGGGAAGAAAAGAACTTTATGTTTATATGGATTTAAGAAAAAAAAAATATATATATAAGATGAGAGAGGAAATTATACTAAATTGATAAACAGACAGATAGATTTATAAATTGACGGAGAGATAGATGGATAGATAAAGTATGAAATTAAAAAAGTAACAATCTATTGCTGGGCTCAGTGACAAAAAGGAAACCGATAATTGCAATAGTACTGATGGCAATTACAATATAACAATAATGATGATAGTACTATTAGTAAGAACGATAGTTATAATGATAATAAAAATAATAATAGTAAAAATTATAGCAATAATAATAATAATAATAATAAAAGTAAAATAATTATAATGATAATAGAAAAAGTAATAGTGAAAACATGAAAAATAACAACAATATTAATAATAGTAATAATGATAATAAAATTTAAAATGATCTTAATAATGATAATGGTTATGATAATAATACTAATCTACTACCACTAATCATAATAATAATAATTATAAAAATAATAACAATAATAATGATAATAATAATATAAATATATATTGATAATAACCATAATGATAATGACAGTGGTAATAATAATGATAAAAATAGTAACTATAATAATGATAATAATAATAATAATAATAATAGCAATAATATTAATAGTAATACAATACCGATAATGGTAATCATACAAACAATAATAAAAATGATAATGGTAATAGTAATAATGATAAAACCAACAGCAATAGCAACAACAACAATGATGATGATAATAATAATGATAATAATAATGATAATAATAATAATAATAATGATAATAATAATAACAATAATGATAATGATACTAATAATGACAATGATAATAATAATAATCATAATAATAACAATAATGATAATGATACTAATAATAATGACAATGATAATAAGAATAATCATAATAATAACAATAATGATAATGATAATAATAATAATGACAATGATAATAATAATAATCATAAGAATAACAATAATGATAATGATACTAATAATAATGACAATGATAATAACAATAATCATAATAATAACAATAATGATAATGATAATAATAATAATGACAATGATAATAATAATAATCATAATAATAACAATAATGATAATGCTACTAATAATAATGACAATGATAATAATAATAAACATAATAACAACAATAAAGATAATGATAATAATAATAATGACAATGATAATAATAATAATCATAATAATAACAATAATGATAATGATACTAATAATAATGACAATGATAATAACTATAATCATAATATTAACAATAATGATAATGATACTAATAATAATGACAATGATAATAATAATAATCATAATAACAACAATAATGATAATGATACTAATAAAAATGACAATGATAATAATAATAATCATAATAATAACAATAACGATAATGATAATAATAATAATGACAATGATAATAATAATAATCATAATAACAACAATAAAGATAATGATAATAATAATAATGACAATGATAATAATAATAATCATAATAATAACAATAATGATAATGATGATAATAATAATAACAATGATGATAATAACAATCATAATAATAACAATAATGATAATGATACTAATAATAATAACAATGATAATAATAATAATCATAATAATAACAATAATGATAATGATGATAATAATAATAACAATGATGATAATAATAATCATAATAATAACAATAATGATAATGATAATAACAATAATGACAATGATAATAATAATAATCATAATAATAACAATAATGATAATGATACTAATAATAATAACAATGATAATAATAATAATCATAATAATAACAATAATGATAATAATAATAAAAATAATGACAATGATAATAATAATAATCATAATAATAACAATAATGATAATGATACTAATAATAATAACAATGATAATAATAATAATCATAATAATAACAATAATGATAATAATAATAAAAATAATGACAATGATAATAATAATAATCATAATAATAACAATAATGATAATGATAATAACAGCAACAGAACAAATGACAGCTCGATCCGGAGCAAGGGAAGCCTCGCTCAGTTATTAATGAACCACTTATTACGATCTCTTGATCAAAGACCTATTGACTGAGGTATCAAGTATCTGGTAAGTTGCCCCCTTGATTAATGAGCAGTGCGATCGATGTAAAAAAAAAAAAAAAAAAGAAAAAAAGAAGGAGAAAAAAATAGGTAAATGCAAAATAGTTTTTTTTTTTTTTTCATTCGTAAGGTTGTTTGTGGATGCTTGTTTGTCAGTGTTTGTCTTGTTTTTTTTTTTTTTTTTTTTTTTTTTTTTTTACTTGCTTACTTTATTTCACTTTTATTTTCTCTCTATATTTTTATTTCTCCCAATCTCACAATATCTGTCTTCTTCTGTACGAATGTTTATCTCTCTCTCTCTCTCTCTCTCTCTCTCTCTCTCTCTCTCTCTCTCTCTCTCTCTCTCTGACTGACTGACTGACTAACTGACTGACTGACTGACTGACTGACTGACTGACTGACTGACTGACTGACTGACTGACTGACTGACTGATTAACTGACTGACTGACTGACTGACTGTCTCTATCATCTTTACTGAGTTCAATCTCTCTGCCTCTCTCCTCTTTCTCTCCTCCTCACTTCTATCCTTTCTTATTCTCTCTCACTAAACCCCCCTCACTACCTTTGTCCAACATAATAATCTTATACATACACTGACAAAAAAAAAAAAAAAAAAATTATGGCAACCTTACTCTCCCATATTATAACTTCCTCCTTGAATAGACGTTCTCCTTGATCACCCTTATCTCTCTTATCGATTAGATATTATCAGAAAACGTCTCATTACGTTGTTTGTGAAGAGTCTCGAGTTGCCAGCTGCACGATGTTATGGAATATAATTGAGATCCTATTAATGGCTGACAATCAACTCGTCTTACCTGTAATTAGGAGGCAATTAGTTCCCAGGAAGTGAGAGGTGTCATAGGTGTGTGTTCTATTAATTAGCTTTATCGGAGTCTGGTCACAGAATCGGTAAATGATATTCATAACTTTTAGATATGAAAATACCAAAGGGGAAATGTGTATTCATAGATTTTGTTTTTGTGGACAGTGGAATCAGAAATGAATGTCCAACGAAGAGAGAGGGATAGATAGATAGATAGATAGATAGAGAGAGAGAGAGAGAGAGAGAGAGAGAGAGAGAGAGAGAGAGAGAGAGAGAGAGAGAGAGAGAGAGAGAGAGAGAGAGAGACGACAAGACAGACAGACAGATATATATATATATATATATATATATATATATATATATATCATATATCATATACATATACACACATATACATACATACACATACACATGCACATGCATATAGATAGAGAGAGACGACAAGACAGATATATAGGTAGATAGAAAAATAGAAGAAGAGAGAAAGAGAGAGAGAGGGAGAAGACATATATATATATATATATATATATATATATATATAAATATATATATATATATATTTATATATATATATGGATATATGGATATATATACATATATATACACATATCTATCTATCTATCTTTATATATATATATATATATATATATATATATATATATATATATATATATATATATATATATACATACACATACACACACGCATATAGACTGAGAGAGACGAGAAGATAGATAGATAGGTAGACAGAAAGATAGAAGAGAGAAAAAGAGAGTGAGAGATATAAGATAGATAGATAGGTAGACAGAAAGATAGACATACATACAAAAATATATAAAGAGAGCAAGAAGGAAAGAAAGAAGAGAAACAAAAAAACAATGGAAATAAGCGGGAAAATAGAGAGATAACGAAAAGAAAGAAAGAAAGAGACATAAGAAAAAAAAAAAAATCATGTCTTTTTCCTCTTGAAGATTATAATGAAATTTCCTGGCGCCGGGAAATGGCACGTCCTTCGACACTTTGATTAAATGTCACTTTTTATTTTCTTTCCAGAAGACCCGGACACCCGTGGACTTGCCGTGAGAGAGAAAAAAAAAAGAGAGAAAAAGAGAGAGACAGAGAGGAGAGGATATAAAACAAAACGAAAAGAGAGAGAATAGAAATGCAGAACAAAGTGATGACAAAAAGGAAGAAGAGGTGATGAGGAAGGGATAATAATAATAAAAAAAGATACCCAGCCTACATGTTTTAATAAGGGAATAAGTTCTCAGGTAATTCTAAATCAAGACGTTGTGTTGCTATTTTAGATTTTGAAGGAAGCGAGCGACGATTGAAATGAACTCGTGCTCTTGTTGTTTTGAGAAGATCTGTGCAAGTGTATTTCTGTCAAATAATAACTTTGAGAGTGATTATACATGGTTGCTGCTGTAGTGAATAAGGGTAGAAACCAAGTGTATTCAATAATCTAAGTGCATTATACTAAGTATTAATGTAGTGCAGTGTTATAGATGATTTAGATATATGAAAGTTTCTGAAAGTGATAATACTAAAAGCAGTGTGTTTTCCACTGAAGATTTACTAAAAGTGAAGTGCTGCTAAGATAAGGAAGTAGATAAGTATATAAATAATAATGAAATACCATAAGATTAAAGTGTATCCCGAGCTTATTATGTATACTGTAGTTTTATAATCCAAGCGAATTGGAAATTCTAAATGTGAAAGTGCGAAATCAAAGTTTCGTTTCGATTATTTTCAAGTTTCCTTTTCACATCAGAGGATTCGGTGCCATCTGAGAAATCCACGACCTCCGGACATGCGCCTTACGTTCCAGCGGTGAACACCAACCTACCTCGCATTCCCGTTCACCAACCGTCCCCCCTGTGACCCCCCCACACACGCCGGCCGAGCCCCAGGACAGCATGCGCGGCAGATGACCAACGGCAGAAGGTTGCGTTCGCTCCAGGACACATACGACGGCGACGATGATGACGACGACGACGAGGAGGATGACAAGGATGAAGACAAGGGCCGCGACGTTGCTGGCCTTTTTGCTCTACTCGGCCGCCACGTGCCAGGCCTGGAAGCCCCGAGAGGAGAAGCTGATCGCCCTGGATTCGCTCCGCCCACGAGTGCACGCGGAGTATCGACTGCTGCGCCCTCCAGACGATTGGGGCAATCATGACTCCGTGATTAGTGAGGAGGTCACGGATATTGGAGGTGAGGCCTCGGGGGAGCGGCGGCGGAAAGGACCTGATCTGCCGGCGAACGCCTCATCGATGAGGGGGCGCCGCCGGGAGGAGATGAAAGGGAGCTCCGGCGAACCCAAAAGGAGCAAGGAGCTCCTACCCTTCGAGTACGTCCTGGCGGCCACGTACGCGATCCACTCGCCCGAGGAAGGCTCGGCGAAAGCCAACGAGACGTCGGCCGCCGGCAAGGATGGGGACGCGAGACGGGCTCGTTCGGAAGCGGGCGAAAACGACCTATCAGGAGGTAATTGGCCATCGAGTAGTCGGGGCGAGAAGGAGGAGGAGGAGGAGGGAGATCGATATGAAAAGCCACAATCTGGGAAAAGACGAAGGAGCGCGAAAAGGCCAATCGCCGAAGGGAAAATCGAAGACATTTTCAGTATGGACTTTACCCTCGGTTCAGGCGAGGTGTCGGTCCCCTGCTGGTGGCTGCCTGAGGAAGGAGACCACACAGCGGCGCCCTTCCTGACGGCGACGCTAGTGGACGCAGACGTCTTCGAGAACCCAGAGAGTCGAGACGAGCAAATCAGCATTAAGTTCGGAGGCCAGGTTTTGTCGAACACCATGCAGGAGGAAGCTAAAGCGGAAGTGTGTTCCGCGCTCCCGCGAGACAGAACCGACGACGTGTGGGACGCCATGGAAAAGCTACGGCGGCTGTGGGGCGCGGATCCTGCGGTTCCGGTCCCGCCTGCGGCCTCCAGTGACCCATCGTCGGGTCGTTTACCTGATGACGGGCTCAAGGAACCGTCCCGAGAACAGATCTGTTCCAAAGATCCGGAAGATTTGATTCATGAACCAGATTATGACCGCGAGAGGAGCTCAAAAGTTTTTCCAGATGCGTTTTATCTATGGAGCAATTTCTCAAAGGAACTATACCCAGGGCGCCCATCATTATCGAACGGAAGTCCAGCTTCTTGCCCGACCTCGCCTTGGCATCGGTTCAGGCTCGCGTCCAGCCTCTACAAACCCAAGACCGACTACAACTTCCCTGTGTTCGGGGTCGCCACCTTTCAGCTGAACGTCTCCATCTGCAGAAAGTCCTTCAGTGACAGAAAACAACAATATCACGAACACACGAACAGGTCTAAGTACAGTCCGGGTCGAGAACGGGGAGAGTTTGAACGAAATGAGATCAGAGAGTCGAGGTATGTGGTCGTGGATGTAACGTCCTTGTTGAAACAATGGCTCGTGACAGCGGATACTTGGGAGAGAAGACGGGCCAAGCTGTCGCTGGTGATGTTTACGCATTCTCACGCCAGAAGCTCGAGGATACGCTCAGGCGAGAAAATCCAACACGGCTCCGATGCCCTCAACGCAGCGCCCTCGACAAGGAAAAATATCTCCGAGGGAACTCAACCCCTTCCAAATAAGGAAGGAGGCGGCAAGAGAAGAAGAAAAAGAGGAGGAGGAGAAGGAAGCGATGAAGAAGAGGCGGAAGCCCCTCAGGAGACATTAACCAAAGCCTCCCTCGACTGCCTCCTCCGCCTCCAACCGCCTAGAATGTCCCTCAACTATTGGATGGACGGTAAGTGGCCTCGTTAATGCTCGTTGTCGTCGCATCACCAGCTTCTTCACGGGAGGCGCAGAGAGGGGAAACTTGGCTGAGGGGAGGGGCGAGGGGAGTGACACGCGGTAATGGGGAAGGGCGAGGGGAGTGATACGTGATCCTAGGGAGGGCACAGGGGACAGGGAGGAACATTAATGATGGGAGATAAAAGGTGTGAGAGCTGACTGAAGGGGAAAAAGCATGTGACAAACATTCGTATCAGAGAAAGGATGGATCTTGGGCTTCACAGGGAGGAATTGATTCAGTATCTACTTTTAGTGAGAATGTAAGAGTACTAGATGATCAATATGATAAAGAATAAACACACACACACAGAAACACACACACAGACACACACATACACACATAAACACACACACACACACACACACGCACACACACACACATAAAAAACACACACATACTATCATACACACAAACAAACAAGTAATTGTACACACACATAAACACAGACAATCAAAACCCTAAAAAAAAAGGAAAGCAAAGAAGAAGAAAAGAGAGAGAAAAAAATGAATACAAATTGCGAAAGATATGACTCCAAAGATTACCGTAGCCATCCCCCGCCCCCGCACACAGAGACAAAAGACCTCCTGGATATTAACGAAAATAATCAATATTCTTAGAGGCTCAAGTACACTAGTTGTACCTTGAGAGAGAGAGAAAGAGAGATAGAGAGAGGAGAGAGAGAGAGAGAGAGAGAGAGAGAGAGAGAGAGAGAGAGAGAGAGAGAGAGAGAGAGAGAGAGAGAGAGAGAGAAGAAGAGAGAGAGAGAGAGAGAGAGAGAGAGAGAGAGAGAGAGAGAGAGAGAGAGAGAAGAGAGAGAGAGAGAGAGAGAGAGAGAGAGAAATAGAGAGAGAGAGAGAGAGAGAGAGAGAGAGAGAGAGAGAGAGAGAGAGAGAGAGAGAGAGAGAGAGAGAGAGAGAGAGAGAGAGAGACAGAGATAGAGAGAGATAGATAGATAGAGAGAGAGAGAGAGAGAGAGAGAGAGAGAGAGAGAGAGAGAGAGAGAGAGAGAGAGAGAGAAAGGCAGGCAGCTAGATCCAAGTTTATGAGAAATATATGAAGCACAGTAAGTGAAATGAAGTACATGATATACTATATGTAATATAAAGGTATGCTCGCTCAAAAGGAAGGTCTCAGACCAATTATATTTATTAAACATTTTGTTCATTCAAGCTTTCATATCAAACATAATCATCGATATCTTCACTTTCATGGAAAACAATCATGTGGTAGAGTGCATTAAGCTGAATATATCGATACTCATTGATAAAACATTTAAACCCCTTTTGGATGCTCATAAACAGTATGTGTTGTATATGGTACAGTGAATATAATGAGGAATATGATTTGCGATATTTTATGTGAAATAAGAATTATATGGGCTAGAGTATAATGAACAACAACAATAAATGATACTTATAATGATAAATATAATAATAATGAAAATATATATACTTTTTGATAATGGTAATAAGGCTCATAAGGGTGATAATAATGATAATAATAATAGCAATAATAACGGTATTAATAACAACAACAAAAATAATAATGATAATAATAAGTATGATGATAATGACAATGACAGCAATGATTATAATTATAATAACAAAAAGAATAATGATAATAATGATAATAACAACAAGATTAAGGATAATACCGATAGTGACAAGAATAAGAGAAATAATGATAATAATTATAATGATACTAATGATGTTAACAATCGCAACAATAACACAAATTATGATGATAATAATAATGATTATAATAATGATAATGATAATGATAATAATAGTAATGATAATGATAAAAATAATTATTATTATATAATAAATAACAGCAAAAATATTACTGATAGTATTAATAGTAATGATTATAACATAGTAATGATGATAATGATGATGATGATGGTAACGATAATAATGCTAGTGATAAGATTATGATACTAATAAGAATATTGATAATGTGAAAATAACAAAAAATATATTATCAATATCATGATAATTTCATTATTATTACTATCATCAACATAATAATAATAATAATGATAATAATAATAATGATAATAATGATAATGATAATAATGATGATTAAAAGATGATAAAGATGATAATAACAATAATCATTATAATAATATCATTGGTAATGATAATAGTTATTATTTTTTATTGTCTTTCTAGTTATTATTGTAAATGATATAACAATCATAATAATGATAATTATGACAGTAATGATGTTAATGAGAATAATGATAATAATAATGTTAATGAGAATAATTATTATTAGTAGTAGTAGAAGCAGTGGTAATAATAATAATAATAACTATTGTTGCTGTAATGATAATACTACTAATACCGATCTTATTGTTATTGTTTCTACTACAACCAGTGATAATGATAATAAATAACATAGTGATAACAAAAGCAGTGAAATGATAATACAATGACATTCCTTGTTCTGTAGCTATGAATAACAAGCACTGATAACATGATGTAGCAATTTCATCCTTATGGCGATGTTACTTAAAGGCGTTTTTTTTTTTTTTTTTTTTTTTTTTGTCTTTTCTTATCCAAATCGATGCCAGATGTTGCTATTTTTATCTTTCCTCTGTTATCTGATGAAATTCAATATAACAGTAGATTTGACACGGACGAAACCATGATAATTCGAACGAAACAATTTGCTTCCAAAGTTGTCTTGTTAACGGCCGCGGATTTCCCAACAACAGAAGGTGCAACATTACGAATTAATGATGGCAACATCAGTTTCATTTTTTCTTTTCTTTTCTTTTCGTTCATTTAATTCTTTTGTTCGCTTGTCTGTATACCTTTTTGTCACTTTATTTCATAGTGCTAGATAGTAGTTTATTGTTATTGTTTATTGTAACATGTGATAGTAATGATACCAATAAAAATGAAAGTGATAATAATGATAATGATCATAAGAATAATAAAGATAATTATTATAATACTGATGATAATAGTAATGATGATGATAATAATACTAATAATGATGATGATAATAATACTAATACTAATAATGATACTAATATTTTACAATAATGTAACTATACTAAAAAAAGTGATCATGGTAATGATAATTGTAAGGATGACAATAGGGATGATAATAATGGTAATAGTAATGTAATGATGCTACTACTAGTGTTAATAATAGTTATAATGATAACATCAACAACAACGACAA
>NC_061861.1:14341426-14346426 GCF_019202785.1 Penaeus chinensis | reverse complement strand
TCTTCAATCAATACAATTCTCTTGATACACCCCGTGATATCATCTTCAAAGGGGCAAAGGATGTTCAGATGGACTTCCTCGCATCTCGAACGATGGCAAGTGAGAAGGTAGCAGTACCACACACAGCACATTGAAAGGAATTCCTAGGTCCGTATCAAAAGAGGTTTTACGAAGCCTTTCATGTGTCATGCACGTGGAATCCAAATCAGGTTTCTCGAACAGATTTTGAATTTTTATTGTAAGGTCCTTGGAACTTCTCATTAAGCTGCGAGATTTTTTTTTTCCCTTTTTTATTGTTTTTATCTCTTCTCTGTTTTATCACTTTGAACAGAGACACTGACAGTCCGCCCTCCAATTGGATCCTTAGTTTGATTTCTCCTTGACGTCTCTTCGTTTTTAAAATACCAGTGGCACCGAGGTCACACCGGGAATATTCTGTAGGTGATATATTCGGCCACCATAGGATTTACATGTGCGTGAATGTGTGTTGGTGTATGTACATTTACATATGGCAGTACACAACTACACGATATATTATATCCCCCAAAACCATTTTTGTGTATGTGTATTCTTAATAGCGTGTACATGTTTCAATATTCAAATATACCATGCATTATACATTAGAAATAATATATATCCTTTTTATAGCTGTAATATTGACAACTACCGTCATAACATCATCTCTAAACCGGAGAACTAGGTTTGACAGATGCAATACACCAAAGTTACGATAGTGTTAACAAGCAGTTCCTCTAATTATACCGAGAACCTCATTGTCGAAGGCGTGAATAGGCCTTGCGCAGACAACCACAAATTATTAACACAGATTCAAGTCTGATTATGCGAGACAATGCGGATGGCTTTGAGAACGCTCGCTTGAAGTCAATATTATCTTTGAAGTTGTTGATCAATTTGTCTTGCTGCAGCTGTGACGCCCTGGGAGGAGTTTATCTTTTTTACCTGCATTTTTTTACGCCCAACTTTTGAGAAAGTCTGATGTTCTGGCAACGTTTAATTAATCATTTTGGGAAGTCACGGATCTATCACGCGTGTACTTTTGGTTTCTCTACGCTGGGCATACACCGCATATTATATGTTAGTGTTGTACGTGAGAGAGAGGGAGAGAGGGAAAGAGGAGAGGGAGAGGGAGAAGGAGAGGGAGAGGGAGAGGGAGAGGGAGAGGGAGAGGGAAAGAGAGAGGGAGAGGGAGAGGGGAGAGAGGAGAGAGGAGAGAGGAGAGGAATAGGGAGAGGGAGAGGGAGAGGGAGAGGGAGAAGGGAGAGAGGAGAGGAAGAGGGAGAGGAAGAGGAAGAGGGAGAGGGAGAGGAAGAGGGAGAGGGAGAGAAAGAGGAGAGAGAGGAGAGAGGAGAGAGAGAAAGAGAGAGAGAGAGAGAGAGAGAGAGAGAGAAGAAAAGAGAGGAGAAGGAGAGACTACCAACGAAAATAGATGGGCATTTTTCACTGAACTCACATTTTTCCACTTCTCTCGTCCAGAAACAGGAAAAAAATCGTGATCTTATTAACGACCCCGTAAGCCTGGTGAACAAAGACAAAGTATTTTGAGGTTTGCTGTTGCTTTTATACTTCTATAGTGTATATATCATCCGAATAAAGAAAAACACGCACTTCTTTACCCAACACCAGGAAGCCCATACAGGATTTTCTCCCATATCAAAACGTCGACGCGTGGGTTCTGCTCTGCTCTGATAATAAATATCAGGCGAAGCTCTTCAAGCGTGTACACAGAAGGGGGAAAAGGCGTGTGGGGGAATTGGAAGGGGGAGGGGGGTATCGAGTCATAAGCTGTGAGGGTCGGAAAGTTTATTGTTTGTCAGTTAGAGGGTGTATGATTCATGAGTGTGAGCTAAAAAGATGACCTCGGTTTTTTATTATTCAGAGAGTGCTAAAGCGAGACCTATACTGTGCATCATTTTAGGAGAATGTTCTGAAAGAATGACTGGTACGTGCATCATTTATGTGAGTGTGCCAAAACGATTAACCTGCTACATTTATTGCTAGTCCCCGAAAACAATACAAAACAAGACAAACGAATATCCCTCCACCGAAAAAAAAAAAAAAAAAATCACGCATAAAAAGCAAATAATAAACCATTAGAGAAAACAAGCAATGCAATGTTTCCCTTCTCATTAAAGGGATGTTTAATTTCATACCCGGTCCATACATACTGCTCTATTCACGCACTGTGTTTAGAGATCTCTTGATTCGATTAGAGTAATATGAAGACCTGTGTTCGAACTGAGGACCGATATCCATGCAGCGGCGGAAAAGGACGAG
This sequence comes from Penaeus chinensis, assembly GCF_019202785.1. Lineage (NCBI taxonomy): Eukaryota > Metazoa > Arthropoda > Malacostraca > Decapoda > Penaeidae > Penaeus > Penaeus chinensis. The sequence goes on along the minus strand of NC_061861.1, from coordinate 14,344,131 downwards.
TGAGTGCATAGTTCACTGAATAGAAGGCAGTTGTGAGTTTAATGCATCTTGTCTTCTTCTATTATAGGGTTTTAGACTATACGATAGTCAATACTCCCTAATGCACCTTGTCGAAACCGGAACGAAGCTTCGAAAACTTGTGGTCGACACGGTGCCGATTCCGAACGAACTAGGTCTCGGATCTTCTTTCTTGTTTTGGTTTGGCTTCGGTGTGATATATGGAGACTGTGTCCGGTTTTTATGCAACGTTTTCGTGTGAGGTTTTATTTACTTTTATTTTCGAATATGGACTTTTTTGCTTCATCAGATATACGAATGAGCGATAGAAAACAATAATTAGTGGCATAGACGCGATAAAGAAGCATGTAGGAGAAGTGGATTGAGTTTTTTATAGTGAGGTAGAGAAACGAGGAGGAGGAGGTGGAGATGGAGGAAGAAAATCAGGAAGAAGATAATGAAAAAAAAGGAAAATAAGAACAAGAGAGGGGACGTAATGAGGAAAGGGAGAGGCGAGGAAGGAGGAAGAGGACGAAGCGGAAAATAAGTCACTATAAAAAGAAAGAAAGAAAAGAAAAGAAAATAAAAAAATAACGATATTGATTTGAATTACATCGCGAGAGATGTAAGTGACGCGATTCGATTACAGCCTCACCAGAAACACGCAAATGACAGCTACCTTTGATGATTTCATTGAAACACGTCAATTACATCTCTCGCAGTGTGAAGGCGTCCGATCGCATCTGTACCTTTTTCTGAGGGAGGAGAAGGAAAAGGGGAAGAAGGATAGGGAGGAGAAGGCAAGAAAGGAGGAGAGTATGAGACAGAAGAGAAGAGAGAAGCTAGATAGGAAAGAGAAAAGGAGGAGAGAGAGAGAGAGGGAGAAGTTAGGATGACAGATAGGAAAAGGGAAGAAGGAAGGAGGGTATGGAAGAAAAGAAAAGAGGGAAGGAGGATAGGGAGGAGAAGGGGGAAGGGTAGGGTGATAGGGAGAAGAAGGAGGATAAAGAAGAGAAGGGAAGGAGGAAGGAGGATAGAGAGGAAAAGGAAAGAAGGGAGAAGGGTAAAGAAGAGAAGAGAAAGAGGAAAGAGGAAAGAGAGTAAAAGGAAAGGAAGAAGAAGGATAGAGTGAAGAATAAAAGAAGGTAGGATGATAGGGAGAGGGACGATAGAGGGTAGAAGAGAAGGGAGAAGGTAGGAGGAAGGGAAGATAGAAGAAGGATAGGGAGGAGAAGAGAAGAAGGAAGGAGGATAGGGGAGGAGAGAGGGAGAAGGAAGGAGCAGAGAAAAGAGAAACGAAGAGAGAAAAAAAAAAAAAAATAGAGAAGCAACGAAAAGAAAGAACAGGGATAGTTAGGGAGACAGACATAAGAAAAAGGGGAACGGGGTGAAACAGAAGTTGGGGGATAGAGACAGGAAAGAAGAATAGGGAGAAAGTGACAAGGGGAGAGAAGAAGCGAGGTGGGAAAATAAACAAGAATGGACGGATTAAGAGGAGAGGCGTGGAGGAGGATGATAAAAGAAGAAAAGAGGGAAGAGGGAGAGGGGGAAAGAGGAGAGATTCGGAAGGTGAGAGAAGTGAAGTGAGAAGGAATTGGATGACACGAAGCACAGTGAACAGGAGAACCAAAGAGAGAAAAGGCAACCGAGAAACGAAGGAGAAATGTGAGAGAGAAAGAGACAGACAGGTAGCAAGCGAAAAGAAGATATGAACAGGAAAAGATGAAAAAAGTGAAAAGGGGGAAATAAACTGCGAGAGATAAAGTATGCAAAGAGACTAATGAAAATAATAATAACAAGGTCAGACGCAAGCGAAAGACAAACAACCGATGAAGGAGAAGAAAGGAAAAAGAAAAACAGAAAAATAAGGATACCCATACCACTACTAATATGAAAGGAAGATATATGAAAATGAAGGAAAAGAAGAAGAAAGAAAAAGAGAAAAAGAAGAAGGAGAAGAAGAGAGAAAGAAAGAAGAAAAATAAGAAGAGAAAAAAAAGAAATGAAGAAAAGAAAGAAAGAAAGAAAGAGAAGAGAAAAGCAGAGAAGAGAAAGAAGAGAAAGAGAGAGAGAGAGAGAAAGAGAGAGAAAGAGAGAAAGAGAGAGAAAGAGAGAGAGAGAGAGAAAGAGAGAGAAAGAGAGAGAGAGAAAAAAAAGAGAGAGAGAGACAAAGAGAGAGAGAGAGAGTGAGAGAGAGTGAGAGTAAGAGAGAGAGAGAGAGAGAGAGAGAGAGAGAGAGAGAGAGAGAGAGAGAGAGAGAGAGAGAGAGTAAGCGAGGGAGTGAGAGAGAGAGAGAGAGAGAGAGAGAGAGAGAGAGAGAGAGAGAGAGAGAGAGAGAGAGAACCGAGGGGTCACCGAGAACATATCGATTCATCTGTTGAAAATTAAGTTCTAGATCAATGAAACATTTGATTAATAAACATATATTCGACAAGTATTAACGAGGAACAAAATGCACTGTATAGTGTAAAGAGTCACCAGAGCAACAGAATCACACGCAATCGATACCTTTTAATCATCATAGAGGTTACTGAACAGCAATTTTGAAGCACCGATTCTCAATTGCATTTCGGGAAAAACGTTGGCGACGTCGCATAATTCACAATGAGAACGAAGGAAGTTGCAATATTTTTTCATTTTTCTTTGTATTTTTTATGCCTCTACAAATTTCAGTGAATGGATTGAGTCAATTTTGGGAACTGTTATAT
>NC_061861.1:14323926-14326426 GCF_019202785.1 Penaeus chinensis | reverse complement strand
CATTCCTTCCCCGCCCTTACACCTCTACACTCCTCTCCGTCAGTGCTACCTTCGTCCGCCTCATTCCTGGCCTCGAGGTTTCCGAAGCCCATCCAATCACGAAAGGCCCTTCTCTTTTGTACCAAGCCTCGGCCTGCTCTCTCTCTCTCTCTCTCTTTCCTTCTTCCTATTTGGGGTTTATGTCCCTCCGGTCTTACTGTTGTTGCCGCTTTTTTTCTCTCTCTTTTGTTTCTTTATTTACGTTTGAGGTCTTATTTAAGTCTTTTTTTCCTCTTTCTTTTTCGGTTCCTGGGTGTGTTTTTTCTTCTCTTTTCTTTCTTGCGCCTTCTCTCTTCTTCTTATTATTATTATTATCATCATCATTGTCATTCTTTTCTTCTTCTTCTTTTTCTTCTTGCTATTATTGCCGTTATTTTCTGTCTGTCAGTCTGTCTCTGTCTGTGCCTCTGTCTCTCTGTCTCTCTCTCACTCTTTGGCCAGCGACCAATGAAACTGTGAACAATCATGCTAAGACTGCTTGTGCCCTGGAAATGCCTGATACACTGCCACCCCTCCTTCCGGTGTTACAAAAAAAAATATATATATATACTCCGAATATCATGCCTTAGTAGGGAATCGTAGGAAAGTGAACGTGATAACCGCGTTTCCATCCAACACTACGGACATTTTTGTAAATTGTGCACACAAATGCCGTCGCAATGGGCTCATGATATGCAGATTCAATGTGGTGAGAGCGAGGCTTCGGTTGGGGTACCTGTTAGTGTGTCTCGACGTGCTCCGTTAGTCGCCCTGCCAACACTCTACACCATCTGGAGTACGCCGTTGTGAAGGATTTGCTACTCCGGGGACGAGATCTCATTTATGGTTGCAAATACTGACTGCAAGGTGATAGTCTAGACGCCATTCTTGTGAGTTATCCACTTTTTGGTGGATATTAACCATTTTTAATTTTGTTTGTTTGTGTGTGTGAATGTGTGTGTGTGTGTGTGTGTGTGTGTGTGTGTGTGTGTGTGTGTGTGTGTGTGTGTGTGTGCGTGCGTGTGTGTGTGTGTGTGTGTGTGTGTAAGTGAGTACTTGTATGTTTATATGATATTCTTTGATGTATGTGATTGTTAAGTACATGGTGCAGGTGTAGGACCAAGTCAAATATATATATATATATATATATATATATATATATATATATATATAATTATAACAAAATATCCGATAAAACCATTAAACAAACTTAATTTGTGTACACTGGGTAATTCTGCCCTGTTCCAAATTCCAAATACAATACAAAGACTATTTATCGAGTGACTTGAAGCCTCGAAACAGTTCAGTCCCGTGGGTCGTATTAGGCGATCGAGACGAGATTCGAACCACGTATTAATCCCACAGAAACATATTGAAACATGTTTAGGAAGATAAAATTATGTACAGTACACAAAGTTGCAAATTTTCCCCCTTCACAAAATGCATAAGTAAATACAAATTTCGAAAATTGTTAATTATGGCTAGATTGATACAGATAAACAGATACCAATATATGCAAGATTTTTTTATAGATACATTCAAAACTCATCCATGTAATTGATTAATAATATAGATATTTCCTACCTCATGTAATCGACTACCAATACAAATATTCATTCTGTTACATATATTAAAATGTCAGTAATACAGATGCTCATCCCCAATTATGCCTTTTAAAAAGTTAGCCCTCTATATTCATATTATAGGTCAGTATTGCCTATACGTGATTCGCATAATCTAATTGTAGAATTAATTGCAGAAACACGGACTTCTTTTCAATTCGAGAAAAGTGTTTTTATATATTCAGGAGTAACTGCAGAATTGTTTCGATGTAATAGTATTAAAGTCTGTGACCCGATATTTTTTTTTTTCTTTCTTTCCTTCTTTTTCACTATATATTTTTCTTTCCCTTTTCTTTCCATCTTTCTTTTACGAAGATAAACTTATCAGTGTTACTCTAAAGAAAGGGACATTTATTATGCAATACATATGAAAACGTGTACTCACACATGTAGTAGTCTTGGTCTTACAAACAATACAAATAACAAGTATTCATTTTTCTATTTGTCTATTTTTATATGCTTTCTTTTCCTTGTTGATGAAAAAAAAAAAAAAAAACAAAAACGGATTGGGATAAATATTCATGGGTAAGCTGTCCATGAACCGATGACAAGAATTTGTTAGTGAAGCGGAAAATGCGTGCAGTTCAAGGACGCAGTGAGATTACCTGCTTGCAAATTGATTTTCTTTCAACACTTTATGGTAAACTTGTGTCATTCTGATATTATGTAAGAATAGAGGAATGCTGTCTGTGAGTGCTTTCTATTTCGCAGGAATTCCAGACCGATCTCGTTCATAATTTCCCCCTAAAGCTTATTAATTATACAATACACATCCACAGAATATAACACAAAGCTTTCATTCCATACGATACCCTAAAATGTACCATATAAACGAGTGAATCCTCGTCTCTCTTCTTCCC
>NC_061861.1:14318284-14321326 GCF_019202785.1 Penaeus chinensis | reverse complement strand
TCTCTTTTCTTCATTCATACACACGCCATCCTGCTTCCTCTCTCTCTCTCTCTCTCTCTCTCTCTCTCTCTCCTTCCTTTTCTCTCTCCTTATATTCCTTTCTTCTCTCATACCTCCCTACATATATTCATTTATTCCTCCATTCAACGTTTTCTATCTTTTTTCATCACTCTCTCTCTCGTCCTTTTTTTCCCATGTATTTTTCTTCCATTTTCCCTTTTTTTTTTTTCATCTGCTTTGTTTTTTTTCTATCATCCATTGCTTTTAAATTATACTTTCTCTATTTCCACCATTCCTTCCCTCTATAATTCTCTCTATCTCCCCATCCTTTCTTTTAGCTCTTTCTCTTTCTCCGCCATTCCCTTTTACCTCTTTCTCTCTCTCATTCCTCCTACAGCCTCCATTTTCTCTCTATTCTCCCCTTTCTCTCTTTCTCCATTATCTACAACTCTCTCAATCTTTCTCTCCATTATCCTACATCTCCTCTTCTTCTTTCTCTCTCTCCATCTTCTCCTTACCCCCCACCTCGCTCTCTCTCCTTCCCCCTTCTCTTCCTTATCCTGTGATCCCTTTCTTTTTCTCTCTTCATTCTCCCCCCCCCTCCTCTCTCTCTTCCTCCCTCCTTTGCCCTTCCTTCCTATTTTTTCTATCTCACTCTTTCTCTATCTCTCTCTCTCTTCTCTACTCTCCCTCTCTCTCACTTACCCCCCCCCCCCCTGCCATTCTCTCTCTCTCTCTCTCTCTCTCTCTTCTCCCGTCCCCATTCTCACTCTTCTTTTTTCTCTCTTCCCTATTCTCTTTCTCTCTCTTTCTCCCTCCCTCACCCCCCCCCCTTTTCTCTCTCTCTCTCTCCTCCCTTTCTTTCTCTCTCTCTTTCTCCCTCCCCCACCGCCCAGTCTCTCTCTCTCTCTCCCTCTTTCTCTTTCTCTCTTTCTCTCTCTCCCTCTTTCTCTCTCTCTCTCTTTCTCTCTCTCTAAAGCTGCTTCGGTATTCATAAACACCGGAGTTGCAAGTCATGTTCCGTTTTAAGGGATATGCAAATGCCATCTTGTGGAGTGACATGTCTGCCGCCGCGAGTTGTCACGCGTACTTCTTTCGGAAATCTGTCGCTGTCGGTCTCTTTGTGGTTCGGTCTATGGTGTTTTTGTTTCCTGGAATTTGGTCTGTATCGGTCTCTTGTTCTCTTTGTTTTGGTCTCTGTTTTTTTTCGGAATTTGGTCTGTATCGGTCTCTCGGTTTCTTTGTGTAGTTCTCACGATCGCTCGGGTTGTTGGTCATGCTTTGGTCTCTTGGATCTGTTGGTCTTTGGGCGTTCTCTTTCGGTCTCCTCGTTTTGGTCTAACGGTCGTTTTTGGTCCTAAAGGCTCAGTGTCTAGTTCTTGGTTCCGCGGTTCTCTGAGTGTCCGGAATTCAGTCTCTCTCGGTCTCTTTATTTTGGTCTCTCTGTCGTTCGGTCTATTGGCTTTGCCCTTTTCTTGTCTTGGTTTTGGTCCCTCGGTCGTTCGGTCTCTCCGGTCTTGGTATTGCGGCCCTCATTATCTAGGAATCAGTCTTGATGGGCTCTCGGTCTATCGGTCTTTTGTGTATTAGTTTCGTGGTCAATCGGTAGCCTGTTTTTGTTATCATTAACGTAAATGTCATTATCCTCATTATTGTTATTATGTTGTTAGTACCTTCGATATCAATAGTATTACTAGAGGAGAGAGCATTCCTTCTTATCTAATTATATCACCGTGAACTTCCTAATTGGGATTTTTCTACTGATCTTCCCTAATTGTCTTCTTGATTGCTATTGTTATGGAAATCCTCCTCTCCTATCTCTCTCAATCTCTCTCTCTTACTCTCTTTCTCCCTCTTACTCTCTGTCTCTCTCTGTCTCTGCCTGTTTGTCTGTCTCTCTCTCTTTCTTTCTCTCTCTCTCTCTCTCTCTCTCTCTCTCTCTCTCTCTCTCTCTCTCTCTCTCTCTCTCTCTCTCTCTATCTCTCTCTCTCTCTCTTTCCCTCTTTCCCTCTGCCCCCCCTTCTCTCTCTCTCTCTCTCTCTCTCTCTCTCTCTCTCTCTCTCTCTCTCTCTCTCTCTCTCTCTCTCTCTCTCTCTCTCTCTCTCTCTCTCTCTCTCTCTCTCTCTCTCTCTCTCTCTCTCTCTCTCTCTCTCTCTTTCACCTCTTTTTCTCTACTTACTCTTTTAAGGAGTATATATAATGAAATCAAGCTATCTAATAGACAGCGTACTAATACACCCCCCATCCCCCCCCAAAAAAAAAGTGCGCTGCGAATTCCCAGCAACATATTTGTCTTTTTTATAGTAACAGAAGACGAAGGAACATCTCTTGCCCGAGAGATGAAGATCACCTTTCGGCATTGATTACTTCCCGGGGAGATGATGAGATGCTCCTCCTCTCCTGGGGATAAAACCACCATCTTTTTTTCTTCTTTTTCTTTCTTTTTTTGTATTTATTTATGTCTGTGTTATCCGTGGGTTCATTAGTATTGTTATTATTATTTCTGGTATGATTATATTTTTTTTTGCTGTTGTTATGCTTACTAATGATTTCGTTATTGTTATCAGTCATTATCTCTGTTACTTATTATTATTACTATCATTAGTAATATTATTATTACTGTAACTATTATTACTATTATTAATGCTGTTATTATTATTACCCTTATTATTACCGTTATTATTATTATTATTATTTCTATTGCTTTATTATCATCATTATTATTGTTGTTATAACTAATTTTTTGTTGTTGCTGTTGTCATTATTGCTATCATTCCGATTATTACATCTGCTATCATTATTGTTGTCATTCATTTTGATATTGGTATTATTAATATTATCTTTATCAATATTATTCCTGTTATTATTATCATTACCATTCCTATTCTTCTCATTCTTATTGCTAATCCTATTATCATTATCGTTATTATGATTATCATGATTTTCATTATTATTATTATCATCATTATTATTGTTATTATTATTACTTTTATTATTACTATCAATATTATTATCATCCTTATTGTTATTATCATTATCAAT
>NC_061861.1:14300784-14308284 GCF_019202785.1 Penaeus chinensis | reverse complement strand
CCGTCTTGTCTTTTTTAGTTGCAAGTGAAATATACTGAACAGGAAGTGATGGGAACTTTACCGGTTTATTTGTAGTGTGCGTAAGGGAAGGGAGGAGTTAACAGGAACATAGGACCAAGTTGCTAGGCTGCAAATGAAAGGGGTTGCAAGGTAGCGTACAAAAATATATATATATTTTCCAATCTGTAATTGTTTCATAGCTCAATTTTTTTTTTGTATCCAATTGTTAAGGTCAGACTGTTTCCGTTTTTCAGCCTCAAACATTTTTTATCCACTAGAAAGTAAAAAAAAAAGAGGAAAACAAAATTAGGTGACTAAATTTAAAAATACAGAAATCCGCATAAAAACTATTTGTCCATATTCCCTCCGTGACGCTTCAAAGATACTTCCTGTAGAGCAAAAAACTCGATATTTTATATACCCTAGCCAACATGTCAGAAGCACTGTTAATAAAGCTAAAATTCATTACCCATTTATGTTTAACTGCATAAAAACGAATAAAAAAAGTTTGCGGTTATCCTATGTAATGGCTGGCTGGTCACATTTTATTAAGTGAGATGCGTGACGTGTGTTTTCAGAGGTAATATCTCATAAAAGAATTCAAAGCAAGTGCGTGTCGATGTCATAGGTCATAGGCACTCCACTCGTTAAAACAAGAGGAGACCTTTTTTCTACATTTAGTGGCAATACATGCTATTCATTACTATTATCATTGTTATCAATATTGATATGCTTATTTTTTTCCTCTGCTTTTCTTTTCTTCTTTTTATTATTATCATTATTGTTATTATTGTTATCATAATCATTACTGTCACTAAGATGATAGTAATTATGATAATAATAATAGTAATTATGATACTAATAACCAAAATGTTCATATATAGTAATAATGATAAGAATGATAATGATAGCAATAATGGTAATAATAATAATAATAGAAATAATGATATTGATAGTAAAAACAATATTGCTGATGATGATAATAATCATAAAAATATTGATGATGATGATGGTGATAATATAAAAAATAATAATAATAATAATAAAAGTGATAATAATAATAATAATAATACTTATAACAATTATATTCATTAGTTTCATCAAAAAACAAATTGTAATATAGCATATATATCACAAACTTATTTCTTGCCACGTTACTTATTCCCATTCCAAGTCAGGCCAAGGAATGTGAACATTGCGTTTTGAATCCGTAGACTTATTCCGGTTTATGCTCGGAGAATTCTAATTTTGAGATATTGAGAAACGGTGAACTCTTAGAGTACATGAGGTGCGTGGTTTATGTGGGTATATGTTCATGTGTTTATGTTGATGTGTATTTTCTATGTTGGATTTGCTAATGGAAGGAGGAAGATAAGTCGGTGGAAGGGCTCGAGGGAAGAAAATTATTGCGTACATCGTATATGCATGTGTGTGTGTATATGTATATATATATATATATATATATATATGTATACATACATATATATATATATATATATATATATATATATATATGTGTGTGTGTGTGTGTGTGTGTGTGTGTGTATGTATGTATATATGTATGTATACACACACACACACACACACACACACACACACACACACACACACACACACACACACAGACACACAAACACACACACACACACACACACATAGACACACACATACAAACACACAGACACACACACACACATAGACACACACACACACACACACACACACACACACACACACACACACAGACACACACACACACAGACACACACACAAGACACTAACACACAAAGACACTAACACACAAACACACAGACACACACACACAGACACACAACACACACACATACACACACATACACTGACACGCACACACACACACACACACACATATATATTCTAGAAATACCCAGGAATTCCAGAAAATCGGGATGACCCCCCCCCCCCCCTTTCCGCGCGGTCGACGTTAAAATTCCGCCTTTTCCTCACACTTCCCGGGAGTGGCCCTAAAGCCTGCAAAAAGATTCAGGCAAAAATATGCACGTCTATTTATGCAGCTATCTCTTTACACACATATACGTACGTGTGTTCTAAACAGAAGTGGAAATGGGTAATCCAAAATTCAGGAAAGAAAAAGAGTAATGAATAAAAGAGAGAGAGTAAACGATATGGTATATATGGTAAAACCAACCAAGTAAAATATAAACACTGAATTAAAAATCAAAAAATTAAATAATTTAAACGCATTCAACCGAATATGATTACAAAAGATGTATAACGCATCAGAAATGAAATATTTAAAATATATAAAGATGAAACGATACATTTGGGCTTTTTTATTATTATCATCCGAACAATGCGCTTTCTATTCACAAACAAACAAAAGGCGATTCGGACGAGGCTGGACGCACGCCTCAGCAACTACCAGGAAATCGTAAATGACAAGTGATTTTCGATGCTAGAAACAACAACAGCAACAACAAATAAATAAACAAATAAATAAACATGAGTAATCATTAATGAATAAATCAATCCTCAAGTGTCAAAAGCGGAAAGAAAGACATAATGAAAAGAAAATAAACGACACTAAAATAAAAGATTCTTAAAAAAAATATTTGTTATTATTATCATCATCACTATAATCATTGTTATTATCAAATCATCATCATTATTTTGTATGAAATAAAAAGAGATTTTCTCAAGTTCTCCATCACTGACCAATTAAAGTTACCTCCGTTTATTCGGCAAAAATCTAATCTGAAGGTCGTTAGTTTGCACAGCCGCCACTTGGGTTTCAGTGTCGCCATTCTTTATGATTTTACAACAACCGCAGATGTATTATAGTAGCTGGTGTTACTACGTCGTGTAGGATTACTGATAACTAACCCCTTCATTGGTTCGGAAAATCCAGTAATCCGGTATCTTTTTGGCCCTAAGCTTGCCGGTTTAGTGAGGTTCAACGCGTGTAGTGGATAAAAATTCAGGAATTCTGTGAAAATATAATATGAGAGATTGGAGGGAAAGGATAGAAGAGCACAAGAAACGGAGAAGAAAATAAAGGGTGAGAAGGGAGAATAGAGGAAAGACAAGAAAGATTGGAAAGAAAGAAGAAAATAAAAGAGTGAGAAGGGAGAATATTATAAAGATAGAAGAAAGAGTGGGAAAATAAGAAAACAAAGAGTGTAAAAGGAGAATAGAAGGAAGCGAGGAAAGAGAGAAGAAAATAAAGCGTGGGAAGGGAGAATAGTATAAAGACAGAAAAAAAGTGTGGAAAGAGAAGAAAATAAAGGGGAGGGAGAAAATAGAGTAAAGGGCTTAGCATAAGAGAAAACAACAAGAATGTGGAAAGAGAGAGGAATGCAGTCTGGGAAGAGAGAAAAAGAGAGCGAGGAGAGGGAAAAGACATACTAAAGAGTGAAAGATAAACAATTACAGACAAAGAAGTGAGGAAAGAGAATAACGAATGGGAAGTGAAGAAAGAGTGAAGAGTAGAAATGAAAGAACAAAAGAAAAGAGAAATCAGTAATATGGAATAGAGAGTGTGATGAATGCAGGGAAGAGAAAAGTCGTCTAGTGGAGCGCTAATGAATTCTCTCTCTTTCTCCCTCTCTTTTTCTTTCTTTATCTCCCTCTCTCTCTCTCTCTCTCTCTCTCTCTCTCTCTCTCTCTCTCTCTCTCTCTCTCTCTCTCTCTCTCTCTCTCTCTCTCTCTCTCTCACCCCCCCCCTTCCTTCCCCCCTCTCTCAAAACCCTCACTCCCTCCTTCCCCCGTACCCTCCTCCAACGCCTTCCACTCTCTCCCATCCTTCCCTCTCTTTCTCTCTTTCTCTCCCTCCAGTTTCCCCTTCTGCCTTCCACATTTCCTACCACCTCCCACGCCTTCCACAATCACCAAATCATTCGCCTCCAAAGCACTGACAAAAGCAGTTCCAGCCTCCTAACGCGACGAGGTATACTTGTCTTCAACAAAGTCAACAGAAAGGAGAATGTAAACAGAGGATAATGTGATTTCGAAGCTGATTCTCGCCGGTCGTCAGCTGACTGCGACAGAGGCTCAGCTGATCGTCAGCTGCGAGTTCCTTGGGTGAATATTTGTTTGTGTGTGTCTATATATCTACGTGTGTGCTTGTCTGTGCGTGTTTGTGTCTGGATCGCGAACATCACGTATGCATGTGTTTGTGACCAGTGTGAGTGTGTGACTGGCCATACATAATTGGGAAAGTGGAGATGTTTAATAGATTATCAAGTCAAGAGTTAGACTCCTTGAACTCTGAGAGAGAGAGAGAAAGATAGATAGATAGATAGATAGATAGATAGATAGATAGATAGATAGATAGATAGAGAGAGAGAGAGAGAGAGAGAGAGGGAGAGAGATGGGTTTGAGGGGAGACAGTGAGAGAGAGAGCTATTAATATCTATTTCATCCGTATAACAATGATAATGATAGAATTAATAATGGGTTGTAATGATGATATTGGCAATGATAATGATGATAATGATGATAGTAAGGGTATTAACTATATTACTCTTAATATGAAAAAAATATTAGCAATGATGGTAAGACATAGATACTGATGATGATGGTAACAATGATAATAATAATTACAAAAATGATAATATTGATAATAAATGATGATGATAACAAAACTGATTTTGGAATATAATGACAATAATAGTAATAATAACGGGAAATGATAATATCCTTATTATTATTATTATTGTTACCACTATTATTATTATTATTATTATTATCAATGTTATTATAATTGGTGAGTGAGTGAGTGAGTGAGTGAGTGAGTGAGTGAGTGAGTGAGTGAGTGAGTGAGTGAGTGAGTGAGTGAGTGAGTGAGTGAGTGAGTGAGTGAGTGAGTGAGTGAGTGAGTGAGTGAGTGAGTGAGTGAGTGAGTGAGTGAGTGAGTGAGTGAGTGAGTGAGTGAGTGAGTGAGTGAGTGAGTGAGTGAGTGAGTGAGTGAGTGAGTGAGTGAGTGAGTGAGTGAGTGAGTGAGTGAGTGAGTGAGTGAGTGAGTGAGTGAGTGAGTGAGTGAGTGAGTGAGTGAGTGAGTGAGTGAGTGAGTGAGTGAGTGAGTGAGTGAGTGAGTGAGTGAGTGAGTGAGTGAGTGAGTGAGTGAGTGAGTGAGTGAGTGAGTGAGTGAGTGAGTGAGTGAGTGAGTGAGTGAGTGAGTGAGTGAGTGAGTGAGTGAGTGAGTGAGTGAGTGAGTGAGTGAGTGAGTGAGTGAGTGAGTGAGTGAGTGAGTGAGTGAGTGAGTGAGTGAGTGAGTGAGTGAGTGAGTGAGTGAGTGAGTGAGTGAGTGAGTGAGTGAGTGAGTGAGTGAGTGAGTGAGTGAGTGAGTGAGTGAGTGAGTGAGTGAGTGAGTGAGTGAGTGAGTGAGTGAGTGAGTGAGTGAGTGAGTGAGTGAGTGAGTGAGTGAGTGAGTGAGTGAGTGAGTGAGTGAGTGAGTGAGTGAGTGAGTGAGTGAGTGAGTGAGTGAGTGAGTGAGTGAGTGAGTGAGTGAGTGAGTGAGTGAGTGAGTGAGTGAGTGAGTGAGTGAGTGAGTGAGTGAGTGAGTGAGTGAGTGAGTGAGTGAGTGAGTGAGTGAGTGAGTGAGTGAGTGAGTGAGTGAGTGAGTGAGTGAGTGAGTGAGTGAGTGAGTGAGTGAGTGAGTGAGTGAGTGAGTGAGTGAGTGAGTGAGTGAGTGAGTGAGTGAGTGAGTGAGTGAGTGAGTGAGTGAGTGAGTGAGTGAGTGAGTGAGTGAGTGAGTGAGTGAGTGAGTGAGTGAGTGAGTGAGTGAGTGAGTGAGTGAGTGAGTGAGTGAGTGAGTGAGTGAGTGAGTGAGTGAGTGAGTGAGTGAGTGAGTGAGTGAGTGAGTGAGTGAGTGAGTGAGTGAGTGAGTGAGTGAGTGAGTGAGTGAGTGAGTGAGTGAGTGAGTGAGTGAGTGAGTGAGTGAGTGAGTGAGTGAGTGAGTGAGTGAGTGAGTGAGTGAGTGAGTGAGTGAGTGAGTGAGTGAGTGAGTGAGTGAGTGAGTGAGTGAGTGAGTGAGTGAGTGAGTGAGTGAGTGAGTGAGTGAGTGAGTGAGTGAGTGAGTGAGTGAGTGAGTGAGTGAGTGAGTGAGTGAGTGAGTGAGTGAGTGAGTGAGTGAGTGAGTGAGTGAGTGAGTGAGTGAGTGAGTGAGTGAGTGAGTGAGTGAGTGAGTGAGTGAGTGAGTGAGTGAGTGAGTGAGTGAGTGAGTGAGTGAGTGAGTGAGTGAGTGAGTGAGTGAGTGAGTGAGTGAGTGAGTGAGAGAGAGAGAGAGGAGCATAACAATGAAAATAAAATTAAGGCAATCAGTTTATATAAACATAGCTAAGATTGAGTCAGTGACTGTTTAAATTGTTATAGAAAATGAGTGGTTTATTATAATTCCTTTTATGAAACAACTCTAGAAAAATTAGTTAATGCATATCCAACACACATTATAATACGCAATTCGTAATTAGAAGATATAATTTTAGACAACCATTTGCACTCATGTTATCAATGGCTCTGTTCCCGCTAAGCAGATAACTGTCACACAACGACATTGCCGAGAAATATTAAATATCAATCTGTTCTTGTTGGGATTAATCTAAAAAAATAAATGACATAATCCCTGACTAAAACCGAAGCAATTACGAAACTTGGAAAGATAAATCCCACAAAGTTTGATGATTTTATTGCAGTTACTAATATTCGCTCCTTTTTTTATCATTTGTAGGAAATATCCAAGTAGTTAGAGAGTTAGATTAGTAAATTGACTGACTTATGTATAGATAGACAGAAGGATAGCCAGATGGGCAGGTATACAACCAAGTTAAATGTCATGCAAATGAATGGCAAGTCAAATTGGCACACAGATAAGGAGATAAAACGGATGAGTAGGTTTCTGGTTAGCAAACAGATAGACATTACTGATAATGATGATAATGATAACAATGATAATACTAATACTAATACTGATACTAATACTAATGATAATCATAATGATAATACAAATAACAATGATAATGATAATAATAATGATAACGATTATAACACTAATAATTATGATAATATTGATAACAATAATAATGATAATGAAAGTAATAATAATGATGATAGATGAGGATGATGACGATGATAATAATGATAATAATGATAATAACAAGAGTAATAATAGCACTGATAGTGATGATGTTAATGATAATAATAGTAATAATAATAATGATAATAAAAGTGATCAGAATAATGATGTTAATGATAATAACAACAATAATTCCGAAAATGATACGATTGATAACAATAATGATAATGATAGCAATAATCATCATTATGATAATGGTAACAGTAATGATGATAAACGATATGTAGTTATCAAAGAGAGCATAATCGAGATGTGTAAATGACAGTTCATAATTACAAAATAATATCCAGTAATCTGAATATTTATGCATCTGCTCATTCTCATTCATTTTCCTAGAATATTTTATCACAACGAAATTCTCCTTTTTT
>NC_061861.1:14265784-14278284 GCF_019202785.1 Penaeus chinensis | reverse complement strand
TTAATTATCAGTATTATCAGCATTGTTGTTGCCTTTTATTATTGTTATCATTATGATAATAGTACTACTACTACTAATAATAATAATAATTACTATTACTATTATTATCATCTTTATCATTATTATTATCATCATCATCATTATCACTAATATTATTCTCATCATTATCATGGTTGTTATTATTATTATGACCACTATTATTAACATCATAATTATTGCCATGGTTATTATCATCATTATTATTATTATTATTATTATTATTATTATTATTATTATTATTATCCTTATTATTACCATTATCATTATTATAATCATTATCATCATTATTATTATTACTACATTTATTATTATTGATATTGTTGATATTATTATCATTATTATTATAGTCATTACTGTCTTGATTGTTATTACCATTGTTATTATTATTATCATTACTATCATTATCATCATCATTATCATCATCATAATCATTATTATCATTATTATCATCATTATTATTATCATTATTATTATTATCATTATTATTATCATTATCATTATTATCATTATTATTAATCATTATTGTTATTGTTACCATCATTATCATTAATATTCATACTGTTATAATTACTGATGTTACAATCAAAATGCTTATTATTAGTATCATTATCATTGTTATTTTCATCTTCATTATCATTATCAGCAATACTAGTACTAGTAGTATTACTACAATCGTAAATAATGATAATCTTATGATTACAATTATTTTAGCAAAATTTAAAAAAATTTTTTTTTTTTAATCATCATTATTTTTATCGTCATCATTATTATTATCTTTAAAAAGCACTATAAATAAATTTACTATTGATATCATTGCCAAAATTTACATGAAAAGGAAATAAAGGGTAACAAAGAAAAAGAAAACTGAATTATTGATAAATAAGCAGACTAATAAGCGAAAAAAATTACAAAAAAGATCAGAATAACAACAACCAGGATACGACGAGAAGCGAGATAACTTTCTGAAAAGGAAAACTTGTCTAATGGATAAAAAATGGATTTCTAATACACGTCCATAAGGCGTTTCCAAAAGTCACTTTTATTTCGGAAAATTATGTACCATGACACCACAAACACAAAAAAAAAAAACCACCAGGGCAACAACACACACCCCACACAACACACACACACACACAACAAACACCACACAAAAACCCTCGACACACACACCCACACCACACACCACACACACACCAAACACACACACACACCACACACACCAAACACACACACAACACACAACACACAGTATATTAATATGTATCATTATATATATAATAATATATATATTATATATAATATATATATAATATAAAATATATATAATAATATATATGTTTTGTGTGGGGTTTTGGTGTGTGGGGTGTGTGTGTTTGTGTGTGTTTTATATACAAAAAAAAACACACACAAATATATATACAGAATTACGTAAAATTATGTATATATTGTAATAACTATAATGTAAACGAACAATTGAAAGTCCTGAAAATCATAGAACTTTACACCCGAATACAGCAGCCGTGACACGAAATCTGGACAATGTATATTGAGAGAAAAAAAGTTTCATAATAAAACAGATAGAAAGATAGATAAAAAAAAGATAAATTAATTAGATGGAACATAAAATGAAAGGGTGTATGGAGGAGAGGAAGAAAGAAAATAAAAACATATAAATAACAAAAAACAGTCGGACAAGACGGTAAAATGATAATAATAATTGTGAAGAAAATGACTAAGATTAACGAGTAAAATACATAATAAGGTTTAAAGATCCCGGGATTATGTAAACCCAAAACCCCCAAACATATAAAAAGGGATGTGAAAATAAACGATAATAGTAAAAGATAATAATGATAAAAGTAAGATAGTGTACATCGTATCCCAAAAATTTAACACCCATAATTATTTTTTACTGCTTATACTACTACCAAATAGTAGTAGTAGTTATATACAACCCATAATACAACAACGAAAAACATAAATAACATAAAAAAATGCAGAAATGGGTAATATTACAAAGTCACATTATCAATCCTTGTCTCATACAAAAGCTAGAAGTACACATTCCTGCAGACTGATACCTTTATTAAATTACATGCGTGGACTGCAATATCCCTTAAAACTCCTCAACAAATGAGGGAAAGGGGAAAATGCAAGGGGGAAGGCGAATGAGGGGAGAGAGAGAAGAAAGAGGGGGGTGAGGGGAAAGGAGAGAGACAAGAAGAAGAATGGGAAAAGAAAACACAGAGAAGAGAAGAGAAGAGAAGAGAGATAAGGGGAGAGAGAAAAGGGGAGAGAGAAAGAGAAGGAAGAAGTTGAGAGAGGGGAAAAAGGGAAAACCAATAAAAAAAGTTAACAAAATATCCCTTAGGATATTCTGTGTAACGTCGCTTGGTAATCAAATTTATTCATAGCCCTTTGAGTAATATATATTTAGATAGTAAATTTAAAACTATCTTTAATTTCTCTTCCCCCTTGTGATCTGATATTGTTTTAAAAACTTTCGGCTTTTGCTCCTTTATAATTGGCCATGTTTCATGTTATATGTTTGTACTTTTTGTTGTTTTTGTATGTTGTGTGTTTGTGTGTGTGTTTGTTGGGGTTTTTTGTTATGTGTTTGTGTGTTTGTTTGTGTGTGTGTGTATGTGTTGGTTATATGTGTTTATTGGTTCTGATGTTTTATTTACATGTTGGTCCGTGTTTGTATAATTAAACGCCTATCTTTTTATGATTTCACAGGCTTACGGAGCAGTAAAACCTTCTTGGGCAAACCTGATTTTATTCTTACCAAGAATTTCGTCAAACAAACACTGTCAAAGGCAAAACGCCAAAATCTGAACGAAGCTGCGATGTAATGCCAACGTGTCCCGCAGAATACCAATTCCGACATCCTTTACAGTGCAGTCCCGGTCACTTGCTGACCTTCTGCCAAACATTAATCCACTACCAAAATACTGGTGGCCCTTTCCTGATCTCTATTGAATTTAAAATAAATGTAGGTTTTGATATGTTGTTGTTTGGTGTGCGTGTGCGCGCGCTGTTTTGGTTGTTGTGTGTGTTGTTTGGTTTTTTTTGCTGTGTCCGCGCGGGTTTTTTGTGTGTTTTGTTTTGTTGTGTGCGTGTGTTGTGGTGTGTTGTTGTTGTGTTGTTGTTTTGTGTAGGTATTTTTTGTGTGTGTTGTGTTTGTGTATTGTTGTTGTTGGATGGTGTTTTAGTCGTTTTACTTTTTATTCTCGAAAGGGAGTGATGTGGCATATATCTAACACAATTGGCACATACATTTATCCTATATTTACAATTAGTAAACAAATATATAGATAAGTATACAAACAAACACATACCTACATAAATTGATAAATACATAAACAATTAAATAGCCAGACAAACAAATAAACAGATAAATAAACAAACACATATATAACTAAACCGATAAATGAACAATCAATAAAAAAAACATATGAACAAATGCACAAATAAACAACACGCAAGTTAATACACGTGTCCGTCTGATTTCCCATTTGTAAGCAACAGACGAGAAAAAAAAAAATCTCACCTCCCGACGAGGTACCGAAACCCAATAAAGCAGGAATGGGGAAGGGGAGACGTAGCTGATTGCCGTTTATGAAAACCCCAATGAGGAGCTGAAAAAAGATACAAACAAATAAAAAGTATTGAAATAATGGGGATATTAGATTTATGAAAATGGAATAAAGAGAAAAAAGAAAGAGAAGAAAAGAGAAAAGAGAAAGAAGAGACGAAGAGAAAAGGAAATAGAGAAAAAGAGAGGAAAGGAGAAGAGAGGAAAGGAAGAGAGAGAGAGAAAAGAAAGAGAAAAAAGAAAAAAGAAGAAATATGAGAGAAGAGGAAAGAGGAAAAGATGAAAAGAGGAAAGCCGAAGAATGAGATAATAATAATATAATTAATAATACCATAGAGGAGAGAGGAGAAAAAGAAAAAGAGAGGAGGAAATGGATATATTATGTGAATGTATTATTATTAAGATCCCTAAATTTTAGTCATTCCCCCCCCCCCCCCTTCCCCTCTCTCTTTTTTTTCTCTCTCTCTCCCCTCCACTCTCCCCCTCCCCTCTCTCTCCACTCTCTCTCACCCCTTTCTCCTCTCTCTCCCCCCTCTCTTCTCCCAAATTGGGGGTTTTATCTGTATCTGTCTACTCCCCTTTTTCTCTCTTTTACATTCACTCTCTCCCTCGTTCACATTCTCCCTCCAACCCTTTCTAAGGCCGTATTGAGTTCCAAATTGATTCATTTTTTTCCATAATTAAGTAAAAAGAAAAAGGCCCGTGGATTAGTGCAGGCTCCTGAGACAGCATTATAACGAGGGTGACACATATATTAATTTTGCTTTTTAAATTCCGCAATAATCAATGAGACCGAGAACCATTTACTCATGCAAATCGAATACTTGAATTTTTTTTTTTTTTTTTTTTTTTTTAAATCTGGCCGTCTTAAAATCAAAAGGGGAAAAGAATAAGGACATAGTAATTCCTTTTTGTTATCTGTTTTAAAAGATTATTCAAAATAAAAATAAAAAAACCAAATAAATAAAAACAGGTTTGCTATCTAAACGAAATAAATCAAAGGGAAATTAAATAGAATTATAATGTTAAAATCAATTACTTTTTCACAAAACCATTAACTGATGTCCTATGACTGCTTATTTGTTTAATCCTTTACTGTCACTTTTCACATGTACTTTCATTTTATAACAACCCATTTGTTCTCCATAACTTCGTTGCTCAACCCTAACTGTTCATGTGTTCAAGTCAAAACTGCTCAATTGTTAAACCCCTAAAACGGGGTTCTTTCGCTCCGACTTTGAATTTTTCAAATCCTTCGACAAACTATTTCTAAGTCAGTTATCAACTTAAATCAGAAGGACTCCCTCAATAACTTTCTCAAACATCACCGACCGCGTTCCCAAAACCTTCAACCCAAAGAGTATACAACTGTTTTTATGGTTCACAAATTTTATATGTAAAAGGTTACTAAACCAAAAATTTAACAATTCTCCAACTTTAAAAACAGTTAAAAAATGTTAAATCGTCCTCTCATCTCTTATGATCTGATTCTCTCTCTCGCTCTCTCTGAAATCTCTCATATCCTCCATCTCTCTTATTCTCCTGAATTCTCTCTCTATTTCTGATTCTTGTCATTCCTCTGACTCTCTCTTTATTTCTAATTCTCTCTCTCATCTCTCCTATCTCTGTTATTCTCATCATTCTCTCTTTCTCTCTCCCTCTCTCTCTGATTCGCTCATACTCTCTCTCTCGCTCTTTCTCCGCTCTCTCTCTCATTCTCTCTCTCTCATCTCTCTCTCCTCTCACATCAGTCTCTCTCTTCCTCTCATCATCTCTCTCTCATCTCTCTCTCTCCTTATTCTCTCAATGCTCTCTCTCTCTCTCATCTCAATTCCTCACTCTCCATCTCATCTCAATCTCAGCAGTACTCTTCCACATCTCGATCCATCGTCTACGTCTCTCACATCACACACTCTCTCTCCTCTATCTCTTTATCTCTCTCTCTTATTTCTCTCTCTCTCATCTCTCCTCTTCTCTCTCTCTACTCAAATCTCCACATCTCTCTCTCTCTCCTCTCTCTCCTCTCTTAATCTCTCATTCTCTCTCTCTCATCACTTCTTTTCTCTCTCCTTATTCTCTCATCTCCTCACTCTCGCTCTTCAGTCCACTCATCTCTCTCATCTCTCTCTATATATATATACATATATAAATATATATTATATAATATATAATATATATCGTATTCTCTCTCTCTCTCTCTCTCCGTCCATCATCTCCTCTCCTCTCTCATCCCACTCTCTCTCTCCTCTCTCTCTCGCTCCTAGCATCTTAATCTCCTCCTCTCTCCCTCCCACACACCACCCCTCTCTCTCTCTCTCACTCGGGCTCGTCTCCGCTCTCCTCTCTCCTCTCAGTCTCCGCTCTCTGTCTGCTCCCACCCCCCTTTCTCTCTCTCTCGCTCTCTTCTCTCTCATCTTCTGCCCCCCCGTCTCTCTTTCTCTTCTCACTCACGCCCCCCCTCTCTCTCTCTCTCTCTCAATCTTCTGATTCCGCTCATTCTCTATCCTCTCTCGTGGCTCTCCCTCTATCTCTCTCGCTCTCTCTCTCCTCTCTCATCTCTCTCTTCTCTCATCTCTCTCTCTCTCTCCTCTCTCTCTCAAACACAGTCTCTCACCTCTCTCTTTCTCTCATTCCTCTCTCATCCCTCGCTCATAATTTCTTCTACTTATCCCTCCCCATCTCTCCTTCTTTTTTTTGTCTCTCTCTCGTCTCTCTCGCTATCTCCTGATAATACAATATCATTATCTCCATCCTTATTATTACTATCACTATTATCATCCTTCAGTATGGTTGATTATTATTATCATAATAATCACCATTTCATTAGTTTATTATTGATATATTATTATTATTATTATTAGTATTATATTATTATTAATATTATATTATCATTTTCAGTATTATCATTATATTATTATATCATTACTATTATTATTATTATTATTATAATTGTATTGTTGTTGTTGTTAATAATATATTTATCCATCACAACACATTTATTGTTATTATTATTATCATCATTGTTATTATTATCATTATTATTATTATTATTATTATCATTATCAATATTATTTTTATTAAAATTATCATCATAATTTTTATTGTTGTTTTCATTACTACTATTGTAATTGTTATTTTGTCATTTTTGTTATTATATATTGTTGTAGTTATTATCATTATTATCAATATCATTAATATTATCTCTTATTATTTGTTGTTGCTATCATTAATTACATATATTATTATTATTATTGTTGTTGTTGTTTTTATTATTATTATCATTATTAATATTATAATTACTATTATCATTGTTGTCATTATTGTTATATTTATCATTACCATTATTACTAATGTTAATATCATCATTATCATAATCCCTATCTTATCATTATTGTAAATATTATTATCACTTGTTTTTATCATTATCATCATTTGTAATGTTATTATTATTACTATTATCATTATTATTATCCTTATTATTATTTTTATTGTTGTTGTTATCGTTGTTGCTGTTGATATTGTTATTACTGGTATTAGTGTAGCTATCATTCTTATCTTAATTTTTATCATTATTATCATTAAATATAATTTTTATCATTATTAGTTGTTGTTGTGGTAGTATACGCATCAATATCATTCTAACTATCAATCACATTCTTATTATCAACAACACCATTGTTTTTATTACTGGTAGTGATTTCGTCTTGTTATTAAAGCTATTATTAACAGCACTCTGCATTAACCCATGAAATTTATTTTCGGTTAAACATGATTTCTGTCACCTCTCGTCAAACTGATAAATGATACAACTTAAATTAGAATAATTATCAAAAGACGACATGGAGATATTATTACCTTCTTAGCAAAGAAGATCTGTTGCAAATCTGTTAATCTTTCCACATGTGGAAGCTTAAATTCACCAACAGAATATAATTTTCAGAATACCTTGTAAACCTTAGTCGAGTGAATTTATAAATAGGTTTCGAAACCTTTCGATTTGATCTTTATATAAATTCTTATTTGGGAAATTATTATTCTATTTTTTTTTTTTTTTTTTTTTTTGTTTCCAAGGGATTTTTAAGGAATCTGGAATGATTTGCATACTTATCCTTTGAACTATTCATAACGTTTTTTTTTTCGAGTCAAAACCCAAAGTTATGCATATTAAAATGTTTATGAACAGTCCCGATCTTAATTGTTTATTCTCTTGACCTCAAATTGTATGAGAAGAGAAGAGAGAAGAAGAGAGAGAGAGAGAGAGAGAGACGAAAGAGAGAGAAAAGAGACGAGAGAGAGAAGAGAGAGAAGAGAAAGAGAGAAGAGAGAGAAGAGAAGAGAGAAGTGAATAAGTAAGAAAGAGAGAGAGAGAAAGAGAGAGAGAGTGAGAGAGAGAGAGAGAAAACGAAGAGAAGAAAAGAGAAGAATAGAGAGAAGAGAGAGAAGAGAAGAGAGAGAGAGAAGAGAGAGAAGAAGAAGAGTAAGAAAAGAGACGAGAGAAAAGGAAGAGAGAGCGAATAGAAGATTAAATAGAAAGAGAAAAATGGAGCAATGAGAGAGAAAAAAAAAAGAAAGAAAGAGAGATAAGAGAGAGAGAGAGAGAAGAGAAGAAGAGAGAAAAAGAGAAGAAAGAAAAAAGTGAATAAAAAAAAGATAATAATGGATAGATAAAATAGATAGATAAGAGAAAGACTGACAGTACAAATACAGCAACGACTGACAGACCAAGAAAAAAAGAAAACGTGGTTTCAGTCCATAATAAATCACGTACTAAGCCACAGAAGATGCGTAAAGCCTCTCTCTTTCGACCTTTACTCCAAACTATGCTAATTCTCTCACTGATCGGCGGGGGGGGGGGGGGGGGGGGGGGGGGGCGAGAGAGGAGAGGGAGAGAAAGAGAGGGAGGGGAAGGGAGAAGGCGAGAGAAGGGAGAGGAAAGGTAGAGAGGGAGAGGGAAGGCGAGAGAGTGAGAGGGAGAGGGCGAGAATGAAAGGGCGAAGAGCAGAGAAGAAGGGGAAGAGGCGAGAAGGAGAGAGTGGGAAGGGGCACAAAGGGAAGGGGCGAGAAGGTAGAGGGAGAGGGCGAGAGAGAGAGGGAGAGGTGAGAGAGGGAGTAGTGAGGGAAGAGAGAGAGGAAGGGGCAAGAGAGGATAGGAAAGGGCATGAAAGGAAGGAGAGGGGCAAGAGAGGGAGAGAGGAGGCTATAGACGAGAGAGGGAGAGGGGAAGGCAAGAAGAAGAAGACAGGGCGCACGCACACCTGAGGTCCTGTGATTGCAAAACCAGTTGAGGTACAAATCCTCTCGCCGACGCGTTGCAACATCGGTATTATATTGCACAAATTCTATGATCTTTTAATCGCAGTTGGACATATTTTTAAAAATGTATATGCACTTCCGCTGTCTTGAACGATAACTTATGGAACGCGACCGACCGTAGGAATGTTTTGCTCAGTTACTTGCACTAAATATCAACACATTTAGTCCTATTCCGCAAGGGATCGACGATAAGGATTAACGAATTTTTTATTTTAATTTTTTTTTTTTTTTTTTTTTTTTGGCGATATTAAGATGTTCAAATGTTTCTTCATCTAACTCTACCTAATCAATTCATTTATTTCTCTTTTTTTTTCATTTATATTCATCGTTCTTTTATTTTTGTTAAGCGACTCGTTTTCCTAATTCAGATCACAAATTTACAACCATAAATAATATTTGAAAACGGGGGGAAAAGGGGGGAGTAAAAAAAAGTAATTAATCATCTCTCCCACACACTATTGTATTATAATTATGCTGTACCCCACATTCAACCATTACTCTTCACCACACACCACTATCATCATTATCATTCTCGCCATCAGCTCACTATCATCACGTTCTCGCCCCTGATCCAAAACAGACAATATCAATACTAATTCCCGATAATGAGGGAGTTGATAGTACTACTGATTCCCGATAATGAGGGAATCGATAGGAGTGTTAATTCCCTCCTCGTTTCCCTTACACATGCATAGGGACACTTGATTACTTATAACCCGAATGAGCGATTGTGTGTATGTAGGTTCATGGTTAACGAATGAATGAATAAATAAGTATAGATAGATGGATAGATAAATAAGAGGATAATAGATAATAATTAGATAATAGATAAAGATAATAGATAATAGATAATATTAGATAATAGAAATATAAGTAAATTAAGATATTGATATTAGCAAATAGATAGGGAATGTGTTGTGTATTATCGGTATATATATGGGTATATATATATATAAAGAATATATATATATATATATAATATAATATATATAATATATTACACAACCGATACATATATGCATATATATGTATATAAATATGCATATATATATATATATATATATAATATATAATATATTATACATATATATACTATACATACATACATATTATAATAAAATATATATATATATATATATATAACTATATATAATACCGATACATATATGCATATATATTATAATGCAAAAATATAATATATATATATATATATAATAATATATATAAATATAGTTATTTATGAGAAGCTGAAGAGAGAGGAAAGAGAAGGCAACAATGAAAAGAAGAGTGAGAGAGAGAAAGAGAGAGAGAGATGAGAGAAGAGAGAGAGAGAGAGAGAAGAGAGACCAGAGAAGAGAGAGAAGAGAGAGAAGTAGAAGGAGAAAGCGAGACAAACAGAGAAACGAAGCGAGACGAAGAGAGACGAGAGCTAAAAAGAAGAGAAAGAGAGAGAGAAAGAGAGAGAGAGAGAGAGAGAGAGAGAAAGAGAGAGAAGAGAGGAAGAGAAGAGAAAGAAAGAAGATAAAGAAAGAGAGCGTGAAGAGAGAGAGAGAGAGAAGAGAGAGAAGAGGAGAAGAAGAGAGAGAGAGGAAGGAGAGAGAGAGAAGAGAGAGAGAGAGAAGAAGAAAATCCTGCATTTTGTACCGCAACAAACCCTTCAGTTACATAGTCAATAACCTCACGCTGTTTGTTAACAAATTTTCTCCGTCGTGAAGCAGAAACTAATATACTATATACAAACATTTTCGCTTTCCTTCAAATACTCAAAAAAACGTAATTAAGAATATTGTCTCATGTGTCCCAAACACAGACAATCCCTCCTGTTCGTGACAGGAAAAATCTCCGTTAGACGTAAGTATCTAATTAATTTAACGCTAATATTTTCTGTAACATCATCTTCTCTCGTAATCTATTTTTATGTGAAGGTTTTACTTGCACAGAGTACCAGCAAATCGTCATTCCGACCTACTTCAAGTTAATGTTGAATATAAAGTGTACGTGGCTCAAACAGCCTCTTTTCCCCATCGAAACACGTTTTATATATAATTTTTAAAAGATTTTGTATGTACAAAAATTAGAATCAGTCCCACTCATCACTCATATCTTCGTTATCCTTATCCTCCTCATCAACCTCACCATCCTCCTCCTCCTCTTCCTCAACATCATCATCATCATCATTACCATCGTAATTCATCACCCTCATTATCCCCCTCCTCCCCCAATCATCACTTTATCGTTTATCATCTCATCACCTCACCCTTTAAACATCCTCATCTATCTTCACCCCATCCCCCCCTCCCCCCTCCAAATCTCTCTCATCATCATTTAATACAATTACAATCATTTTTTATCATCCAGAAAGAATGCGATGAGACCCACAACAGCCCCAAAATCAATAATTCTAACTTGATCTCCCAAAAAAAATTTAACCCACGTTCAGCTAAGATTATAGAAATTCTTCCTAACTTTAATTTTTTGGGTATTCAATATTGAACATTTAAACGTAATATATAATTTCAGCAAATCAAACATTTCCCACCAATCATAGATTTTTACGCAATATCAAAACATTTACACGCAATTTTGAAACATTTACACGCAATTTTGAAACATTTACACGCAATATCATAGGAATTTTGACGCAATATCAAAACATCTCCACGCAATTTAAAACTTTTACACAATATCTTTAATTTACACCTCTATCAAAAAAACTTTTACACGCAATTATATAACATCAATGAAAACCCAGGTTTTCCAACTCAATATTAGTATATATGCCAAATGCTATACTACATTATAAAATTTCAAAGTATTCCAACATTACAACAATAAAAAAAATTTAACGTATTTCAGATAATTTACAGGAAACACGAAATCATTTACACGAGTTTAGAATTTCCCACCGATATTAATTTTTAAAATTCTTTTTCTTTTCACTTTCCTAAGCAACCTATTTCTTCTCGCTTTTCCTTCATTGTTAACTACCACTTTTATTTATAACTAAAAACCAGTTCTGTGTGGTTAAACTTAGGTAGAACCATATCTCTTGTTGTATTTACTTCAGAAATAAAGATAAAAACTGAAAAACCTCGCACCACACATACTTAGATATTTTATGCTATGTGTCATGTTTTGGAATTTTGATTGAATGTTGTTGTATTTTCGTTGTTAGTGTTGAAGAGGGGATCTGGTGATTATTACGTTGGTTGGTTTTTTATGTTTTTGTATTAATGTTGTTTTCTGGTCTGTACGATTATACATATGCTGTGTGTCGACGATAAATAAAACAAATCAATATAAAATTAAGAATATAAGCTCACAATCCCATGCGTCTTATTTTAGAATCCCCTTTAAATCCCTTATAATTCTGGTTCTTTTCTTAAACAACACCTTTTTTGTCTTTTATCCTTTGTTCTTCTAACTTTTCAAATATTTTTCCTTTTTTTTGGAACTTCCTTTCCCACTCCATCTTTTATACTCTCTCCTCTCGCCTCCCTCTCCTCTCTCGTTATCTTATCCTCTCTCTAACTATTCCTTCCTTTTTCAT
>NC_061861.1:14233284-14243284 GCF_019202785.1 Penaeus chinensis | reverse complement strand
AACGTCAATTCTTCTTTCATTATAAAAATTGCTTTTGCTTCATTATCTTACATTTTGTTTTATTATTACTTACCTTTGCGTAGTGCCGTTATATCTGTAAGAACTCTTTTTGTTAACACGTGCTGCTTTTATTATACGTTTACTATCGTGTTCGTAATCCTTTTAAGATATCCTATCACTTTCCTTTTCGTAATATCTCTGTTATGCCAATTTTCTATCATGTTCCTTTTCGTATCATTTCTTTTATCCTATTTTCTGGTCACCTTCCTTTTCATTTAATCTCTGTTAGCCTTAAGGAATGCTCTCTTATAACGAATCATTTGTCCATCTCATCATCACCTGCAATTATTGGCTAATGAAACTACTGTATCTCTATACTATATACCAAGAGGATATAGTGTGTGTAGAGAGAAAAGGGGTTAAATATAGATAGACAAGTAAACAAGTAAATGAGAGTTAAACACACCGAGGAGTGAAAAAATAGTGATTAAAATTTTTGAATGGGAAAAAGAAACATAAAAACAAGGAAAATGTAATAGAAAATGAAGATAAGCGCAAAAATAATAATAATAATAATAATAATAAAATAACAACACTCACTACTAAAATAAAAGCAAACAACAATAGAAGAAAATTAAATAATACAAATTAAATTACACAAAAAATCCTCGATAAACAGAAGCAGAAAGTAAAAATAAATGCATAAAATATTTGAGTTTCAACTTTTCCCTTCCAAACCAGCGGGGATCAAGTGATACATTTGGCCGTCTCGGAGGACGCGGGAGATTTGTTCGGCTGAGGAATGGAGGGGAGGGGGAGGGGGGAGAAGAGGAGGGTATGAGTACGATGAGGAATGGAGAGACAGACAGACAAACACACGCGCACACGCACAGACACACACACACGCATATATATGTATGTATATATGTGTATTTCTATCTCTCTCTCTCTCTCGCTCTCTCTATACAAACACACACACACACACACACACACACACACACACACACACACACACACACACACACACACACACACACACTCACACACACAAACACACACACACACACACACACACACATATATATATGTATATATGTACATATATATGCATATATGAATGTAAATATGTATATATATATTAACACTATAATTTTTGCTGTTATTATTGTTATCATTATTATTGTATTATTTCATAATTTTACCATCACTATTATAATAACGGTTACCAGTATCATTTGTGTTGTTGGTATTATCAATCTTATAGTCATCATCATCATTACAGTTATTTCATCAGTATTTTCATTTGTATTATCGTCGTCCTCATAATAATTATTATTATTGTTATTATTATTGTGATTAATACCATTACTATACTTACATTTATTATTTTATTATCACCATTATCATCATTATCATGATTGTTATTCTAATTTTTATCATTATTATTGTTATCATCACCTTTTTATTTTCATCATCATAATCATTATTATTATTATCATAATCATCTTTATTATCATGATTAGTTATTATTATTATTATTATGATTATTATTATCATTGCTTTGACGGGGATAAAAAAAGGCTGCTTGTAACCTCCCCCCCCAAAAAAAAAAAAAAACATAACCCCCCATGAAAATGTTCTTTGTAAGCATAAACTCCCCCACCCCCCTTCTGTGGTCCCCATAAAACCCACGCTTTGAAACCCTATAAAACCCAGTTGTAACTCGATTAAACCCATTTGAACCTATAAAGCACTCCCCCCCCCCCCCCAGCCGCCCTCTGAACCCTTAACCCCCCCCTCTCCAATGGCCACCCTTCCTTGGTCCCATAGCCCCCTCTGCGACCCCCCCCCCCCCTTCCCCCTCGGACCCATCAAATGAAAACAACAGAAAACGGGAGGACGCATCGGCCACGTATAAAAATTTAATGGCCTGCGTCGTCCTCAAAAGCGAAGAAGAAGACCTCAAAACACGATTGACAAGGGCCCTTCATCACGGAAAGGTTGATTCACACTAAAGTTTTTTTTTCGGCTGGAAGGAAACGGTGGTGATTTTGCACTTATGGAATACGCAGAGAAAGTAGTGTGTGTGTGATTACATTATCAAAGACTCTCGCGTACCTGTTCTGTTAATGCTAATTAGCTGATATTGTGTATACGTGTAAAGGCACGCACAACACGCAAGCAAGCACACACACACACACAAACGCGCGCGCACACACACACACACACACACACACACACACACACACACACACACACACACACACACACACACACACACACACACACACACACACACACACACACACAAACACACACACACACACACACACACAGGCACGCACGCACGCACCCCCAACCCCATACACACGGAAAACTCCCCTCCCAATGACGCCGCACAAAGAAATCTCTCTCGCTCCATGCCATTCACCCACCAACAGTCATCCATGACATTACTATTCGACGACCGTCCTTCCACGCTGAATCCATCGGCGTGTTATTGCATGTATCTGTGTTCGCCTTCTCCCCCTGATAAAACTGTTGCCAGGAAACGTGTCGATTTCCCTGCCCAAGTTTCCGACGCGAAGGTAAAGATAGATTGTGCTCTTTGGGGAACAAGAAGGAGATATGTGTGTGTGTGTGGGGGGGGGGGGGGGGGATGTGATATAGGCCTATTGCAAAACTACAGTCTTTTTTCTACGTATTGGCACTTGGTTTTAAAATCTCGTGAATGATTTAATACTGCTGGAGGTTTAAGATGTTTCAAACCTTTATAGTTTGATGACCAAAATATATACCACTATTAAGGCAAACCATGCGAATGCAATGATGAAGCCTGGACTTCGGATTAAGATGACTGTAACTTACTTAAGAACTATACCAACGTCTGCACTACACTTCAATTTTACAAATGTGTTACTTGTATATCAACTTTGTATAAATTCTTATGCCGTGTTATAAAGGTAATCACTGATTACTAACTCCAAACTACGCCGAAACCATAGCTCTAGCGTCGCCTTCGTATCATTTGCGGTAAAGGTGGTAACCCTGATGACTAATTTGAAAGTTGGCGCAATGAGGGTTTAATAAGATTACTGTAGGTTTATAATTATAACAGTGGGTGACAAAAAAATGTACCTGGTTTAGGCGGGTGGATTAGACATGTATTATTTAAAGGAAAGGTTCGTTAAGTCTTTTGATTTAAAAGTCTAATAAAAGTTTCTAGTCTCGTCCGCGAGAAAAACAACGGAAAATCGGTCTGCGACGTTTACACCAGGGGTACATAAACAGACAGACAAACGAATAAATAAATTAACAATCATAGGGATAACAATAGATGTCCATATCTTATACGCGCTCACACGGACGCTCATACTCTCCCTCCCTCATACACACATATGTTTGTATGTGTGTGTGTGTGTGTGCGTGTGTGCGTGCGTGCGTGCGTGTGCGCTTGTGTGTGTGTGTGTGTGTGTTTGTGTGTGTGTGTGTGTGTGTGTGTGTGTGTGTGTGTGTGTGTGTGTGTGTGTGTGTGTGTGTGTGTGTGTGTGTGTGCATATACACGCACGCACAATCACACACACTAGACATGTATTTGATCGGTTTCGATTATATGACGAATATATAATCGAAACCGGTCAAATACATCTCTTGTATTGTGAAGATAATCATTCTTATTCATACTTTTTCTGCATTTGTCAAAATGAATACGGTTCACACACACACACACACACACACACACACACACACACACACACACACACACACACACACACATATATATATATATATATATATATATATATATATATATATATATATATATATGTGTGTGTGTGTGTGTGTGTGTGTGTGTGTGTGTGTGTGTGTGTGTAAACAAATAAATAAATAAATATAAATATGTATATAAACAAATAATTAAATATATATATATATATATATATATATATATATATATATATATTCGCACAGATTATACTCCCAGTCTGTAGTACGTGGGAGTAATGGACCTCTCTTGTGTCTTCGCCGGGCCTCTGTTTCCAGCCTCCGTGCCAAAGAAAGAGATTTTGCATTAATGAGAATAGCTCCAGGGGAGAAGCACCTTTGTGTGTCGGAGGGTTAATCATTGTTCCTTCCAGGTGATACGGGAGTGCATGTGTTGCGTGAGTGTACATGCGCGTCTGTGTCTGTTTGTGTGTGTGCGTGTGTGTTTTGTGTTTTGTGCTTGTGTGTGTGTGTATGTGTGTGTGTGTGTGTGTGTGTTTTATGTGTGTTGTGTTTAGGTGTGCGCGCGTGTGTGTGTGTGTGTGTGTGTGTATGTGTGTGTGTGTGTGTGTGTGTGTGTGTGTGTGTGTGTGTGTATTTGTATGCATTATCTCGTTCTCTATTCTTATGTATATTCCTCTATTTCACATTTTTATTGCGTATTTGCCCTTATTTTTTCTCTATATGTAAGAAAACACCCATTTCTTCATATAAGTAAAACTAAGTGTATCCATTCTAAGCCTCCGGGCTAGTACAGTGGTAATGTGTCGGGCGCCCAGGCGCAAGAAGTTGCAATTGTCGCCTGTAGGTTACTGCTGTGGCTGGGCACCACGGCGGGTAAGGACTAAGCCGAGTCAGCACCAGCTGACACGCGTTAGCGAGTCGGCATTAGTCGACACAGACCGGGCTCCCTTCATGGGCATAGCCCGGGCGAGGCTCATTTTCGCATATCGGACTTATCCTTATCCATTCTACCCGTTTTATAGAGGCAAAAGCATGCCCTCATTCAGTGATATTATGCACACACAATTTGCACAATCAAAAACATGTTTTATATGCAGATTTATTTATATTTTTTTATTTGAACCTTCTAGCTTGTAAATCTTGATGGAAACCCAAGGATGATGTTAGGAGAAAATAACAAATCACTATCGTTAAGATATAGTTTGAAATTTACGGAAAATGTGTGAATGTATTTTTTTTTTTTCTGTGAGAGAGAGAATCTCTCTCTCTCTCTCTCTCTCTCTCTCTCTCTCTCTCTCTCTCTCTCTCTCTCTCTCTCTCTCTCTCTCTCTCTCTCTCTCTCTCTCTCTCTCTCTCTCTCTCTCTCTCTCTCTCTCTCTCTCTCTCTCTCTCTCTCTCTCTCTCTCTCTCTCTCTCTCTCTCTCTCTCTCTCTCTCTCTCTCTCTCTCTCTCTCTCTCTCTCTCTTTCGAATATTTAAGCATGCTTTTGAAGGTCATCAGCAAGACGAACAAAATATCAAATTATAAAATTCGTTTACGTGAATGGAGATTCCGAAACGCGCCAGTATTCGAAATTCTTATAGATATACTAATATGACAATTACGATTGCTTATTATGATAATGACATTATAACAGCAGCCACAGCAGGGGAAGGGGGACGGCGTAGATAAACACCTAATATATTTGGTCTCGTTTATGTGACTAAATTCCTAAATAGGAGGCAACGCGTAGAATGTGTTGTAAAAGAACCTTTGTCGGTTGACTGTATCAGGCTATTTCTCTTTCGTATTATAAAATGTGGCTTGATGTAAATGCCCTCCGAGATACATTTAAGGCTTATACGATCTTGCCTTACTTTTCCACTGATGTTCCCACAAGCCTACACGCCTCACCTCACATTATACGAACCATGAACACCATTAGCGGCGCCGTGACTCATGACAACCCTCAGTCTCTCGCGCCCGGGAATTTGATGTTTATATATATATATTTTTTTCTTCCTTCTCCTTTGGTAGAGGATAATATTATGCTGGCCGAATATCCATGTACATAATATTATTCATATATATATACAATTGCATGCATACATATCTATCTATCTATATATCTATCTACACACACACACACACACACACACACACACACACACACACACACACACACACACACACACACACACACACACACACACATACACACACACATATATATATATATATATATATATATATATATATATATATATACCTATATATATAGATAGAAAGATAGATAAATAGATAGATAGATATGTATATTCACATATGTACATACATACATACATATATGCATATATGCATATATATATATATATATATATATATATATATACATATATATATGCACATATGTATGTATGTATGTATATAAGTATATACACAAACATATATGCACATCGATCTCCCCGTCCTCCCCCCGCTGATCCAAGCCTTCTGGTCAACGGCCTCGTCGCTCGCCAAGCAGCTCTCCGAGGACAAGAGCGAGAGCCAAGACCCTCCCAAGGGCAAGCTCGACCTCCGACCTCGAGACCTTATCCCTGGAGGAGTCCCTCGAGCACGCTAGGCTTCCGCTGCTGATCCTCGCTCATTCCTCAAGCTTTCCTCTTCGCCTGCGCCTTCTTCGCCTGGTTTATCTTAGTTTTCTTTCTTCCTCTATTTATTTTTGTGCTTATTCTTCTCTGATTCCTCACGCGTACATACCCTTCCGCATCTTCCTGAGGAAAGGATTTTGAAAGATATTTGATATAACAACCTTCTACAAAACGCATTCACTGACTATTC
Source organism: Penaeus chinensis (assembly GCF_019202785.1). Taxonomy (NCBI): domain Eukaryota; kingdom Metazoa; phylum Arthropoda; class Malacostraca; order Decapoda; family Penaeidae; genus Penaeus; species Penaeus chinensis. The sequence goes on along the minus strand of NC_061861.1, from coordinate 14,236,735 downwards.
GTTCTATATTTGGTGTCTTTTGATTCGATTTACTTTATAGTTGTCGAAAAAATAACGCTTTAAAATAACTTTAGCTTTCAAGTTCCATATGTTTAACATTTATCATAAACGACACAACCCCTGTATTTTCGCCTGACAGTTATGGAAGAGTTTCGGGGCAAATATGAAATAAGATTACTTGTACTGCGACAGAACAATGCATAGTGTAACGTAACTAGGACAAAATTCACAACAAAAGTAATTCAATTCATGCGTATATAAACACCATTTGCACATAGGTTCTATAGCAGTGCTTCCCAATCTTTTCTGTTGCGTGGCCCGATCAATATGTAATAACCTCTATAGTCCAGTCCAGTGTCTGTTATCTTTTCAGATTCAGGTATTACTAGTTATTACTAGTGCAATGGTACCAGCAGCTATAGGACAAAAACACAACATGGAAAGATTCCAATTGATTGATCGATAAGTGTCTATAGGTAATGAAAGTGAGACAAAATCCAGTTTTATTTGAAGTCATAATTTCAATATTGCTTCATGGCCCTCGGAACATATCCCTGAGGGACATGGCCTCTAGGTTGGGACCCCTGTTCTAGAGGATAGTGGGATTCAAGTACTTCTCTTACAGAGTATTGGCAAGATGTATTGTCAAGCTAGCCATCAAAAATGTAAATCTTAGAGGATAATAAAACACATTCTCTATAATAAAGATATATATATATATTTGATAAATAAATATATATATGGACGAACTTAAATTAGCTACATACACACATAAAAATGGAATTGAAAGGAAGAGGAAAAGGAAGCTATCAGATAAAACAACTTAGACTGGTAAACACATGAACAAGGAAGTGAAAAAACAGGAAACACTCGAAGAACATAAACCACTTCAACGACTTAGGTAGAGAGAGAAAGAGACGGAACAAAAGAGATAAATGAAGCGCTGTTTTACAATTTAGATTGAAATATGAAATAATAATAATGAACGGATTTTCAACTGTTAGCAGTATGCCTCGCGTTTAATTCTAGATCTATACGTCGATTAGAATCTACACCGCTAGTCAATGGCCACGGGCAACCCTCACATAAAAGTTTATCAGACACTGTCGTAAATTTATTGACAAACAGACCGACCGATAAATGCTTTCGAATATATGACTTGCAGGCTTAATAAGGAATAGCTAAATACTGGAGGTTTAGAAAAACGAGTGAGAGAGAGGAGTGATTGAGGGGAGGGTGGGGGGGGGGGGGGAGGGCAAGCGAGTGAGCGGGCAACAGAGAAAGAGAGAGTGAGAGAGAGAGAGAGAGAGAGAGAGAGAGAGAGAGAGATCCAGACTTTTTTCATGTAATTCATCCTGATCCTCTCATTAGTCGAACCATATGGTGCCTTCTGTGATTTCTGCGTTATAATCAAGTAATCTTGACAGATGTAGGAACCCATTATAACTCTTGATTGTCTGTGCCTCTCTCTCTCTCTCTCCCTCTCTCTATGTTTCTTATATGTCTTCTTTTTCTACTACTTTTATTTCTGTGTTATCTCTCTCTCTCTCTCTCTCTCTCTCTCTCTCTCTCTCTCTCTCTCTCTCTCTCTCTCTCTCTCTCTCTCTCTCTCTCTCTATGTTTCTTATTCGTCTTCTTTTTCTATTACTTTTATTTCTATGTTATCTCTCTCTCTCTCTCTCTCTCTCTCTCTCTCTTTCTACCCCGCCCTCTCTCTCCTCACAACTTCCATACTAACTATTCCTCTTTCCATCCCATCCCCCTCTCTTTCTCTCTCTCTCTCTCTCTCTCTCTCACCCTCTCTCTCTCCCTCTCTCTCTCTCTCTCTCTCTCTCTCTCTCCCTCTCTCTCTCTCTCTCTCTCTCTCTTTCTCTCTCTCTCTCTCTCTTTATCTCTCTCTCTCTGTCTATCTCTCTCCCCCCCCCCTCTTTCTCTATCTTTCCATCGTTTTTTCTCCGTCTCCCTCACTCTCCCTTCCATCTATCCATCTCTCCTTTTACGTCATCTTTCTCACTCTCACACACACACAATATCATCCCCTCTCCATCTCCTGGTGTGATTATGAAAGGTGCACACCAGAAATATCATGAATTTTAAAGAGAGTTCCACATCAAAATCTTGTTTACAGCTCGGTGCAAAAAATATTTCCTTCTCTCCTTCTCTCTCTCTCTCTCTCTCTCTCTCTCTCTCTCTCTCTCTCTCTCTCTCTCTCTCTCTCTCTCTCTCTCTCTCTCTCTCTCTCTCTATCGCTCTATCTCTCTCTTTCTCTCTCTCTCTCTTTCTCTCTCTAGGCGTGTAAACCTAAATGATAAAACACTACTATTACCAATGCTAATACTGATACTAATAATGACACTAATGCTAATACAAATGATAGTGATATTGATTATGAAAATACTGATTAAGATTAGGAGTACAACAATGATAGTGGAGACAATAGAAACAACAGTCACAAGAGTATGATGATGATAATAGTAATAACACCAATTATAATAGCAGAAATTATGAAATTGATCATGGTAATAATGATAATACCATAACAACAATAATAATGATTATAATAATGATGGTGATGACAATAATGTTCATAAAAGAGATAATGATGATGACAATAATGATTATAAAAATGATAATGATAATGATAGTGATGATAATAAAAGTGATGATGATGATTATGATAATAATAATAATAACGATAATAATAAAATTATATGTATATGACAATAACAATAATAACAACTAATAATCGGAGCGACAACAACAAAAACTATATGATAACACGCGGACGCATTCATTCACTCTCGGCCTTCGTTTTGCAGCCATGGGACTGCAAAGTGTTATTGGAGAAGCCGTTGCAATCGGCCTTTGAAGAAACACGTGAGGAAACTCAAGGATATCAACAGAATGTAACATCTACAACAACATTTCGGATATGTTTTGGAATAGGAGTTTTAGATCGTTTGTAATATCTATCTCTACATATGTATATGTATACATTAATAGATATATATAAATATACATATATATATATTCATATATATACAAATATAATTTCATTTAGCTTTCTGTGTGTGTGTGTGTGTGTGTGTGTGTGTGTGTGTGTGTGTGTGTGTGTGTGTGTGTGTGTGTGTGTGTGTGTGTGTGCATGTATATACACACACATTACAGACCAATCAAGAGGTACGAGAAAACTAACATTAGCATTGACCATCGTGTTGGTTCCTTCATTGAGGATATCCAAGCAGCAGGCTGCTAAGACCATCTCAACAGTAGAAAAGAAGAAGCCCTCATTAAGCTGGTTCTCTCTAGAGCTCAAAGACCTGTTGCGAAAACGGCAAGTCTCAAAACACAATGCAGCATGAACTAGTAAATAATCTTTACAAAGAGGGATGTAAGAAAGCCAAGGAATCGTGGCTACAAGTGAAATGTGATGAAGCAAAGAATCTTAGTT
>NC_061861.1:14208284-14210784 GCF_019202785.1 Penaeus chinensis | reverse complement strand
ATAATAATAATAATAATTAATAATAACAACAATAATAACAATGACAATGATGATAATGATAATAACAACAATAATAGTAATATTATTATCATTACCATTATTGATTATAGAAATAATGATAATAATAATAACAAAAGCAACGGTAATAAAAACAGTGGTAAAGAATTATAAAAACAGTAACAATGATAATAATAACAACAATAATAACAATGACATTAACAAAAATATTTATGATAATAATCTTAACAATAACAATAATGATATTACTACTACTACTGCGTCTACCACTACTCCTAATGATAATGATAATAATAAATAAAAGGATATTATTGATAAGAATAACGATAATAATGATAATAATAATAATGATAATAATAATAGTGATAGTAATAATAATAATAATAATAATATCAATAATAATAATTATGAAAATAATGATAATGATAATAATAATAGTAATAATAATAATAATAATAATAATAATAATAATAATACTTCTATTGCACCTACTACTAACAATGGTAATGATAATAACAAACATAATAATCATGACAATCATAATAACAATATAAATGAATATTGATAATAATAACAATATTAATAGTAATGATAATGGTACTACTACTGTTTCTACTGTTACAACAACTACTACTATTGTAATGATAACAATGATAATAATGAAATAATAAAAACAATATTGATAATGATATTAATAATAATAATCCTAATAATGATAGAAATAGCAGAAATAATGATAATAATAATGATAATGATAATAATAATAACAATAGTAATATTAATAATAGCAGAAATAATATCAATAACACTAAAAAACAATCACAATCATAACAATGTTCATTTATACAATAGTAAAATTATAACCCACTGAAGTTATATATATTTTGTACGAACATTACTACTGTGTTGATATATAATGATGATGAGATGATTAAATGATGATTATTGAATACAGGAGAGCAGGTAGTTGTTAATACCGCTGTAGTGTTACACGTTATTATGTTCCGCAAAGGAAGATAAAAACAGTCTGTAAGTTTTGCAGATTGCTCTTTAACCAGCAGCTGACAGGAATCTAATCCCCCTCGTATAAAGGAACACTGTTATGATTATATATTTTTTTTATATATGTGTTGATAGTATTTCTGCAAATATTATTATCAATATTATCATCATCATCATCATCAATATCAACATTAAAATTAACATTAATATTTACGTCAGCATTAACATTAACATTGGTATTAACATTAATATCAGCATCATCATCATCAACAAAATCATCAAATCATCATCACCATCAACATCAACATCAACATCACCAACATCATCCTCATCATCATCACCATCATCATCTTTATTATTACTACCATGATTATCATTATTATCATTATTATTATTATTATTATTATTATATCCTTACCCCCCCCCCCCCCTTTAATCAGTGTTGTAGGTTTAGCGATCATAACCATACACGCGAAACGATATAGGTAGATAGATAGATAGATAGATAGACAGAGAGATAGATAGTTAGATAGATAGATAGCTATGTAGATAGGATAATAGGTAGGTAGACAGGTATGTAAGTAAACAGATATATAGACAGAAAGATAGATTGATAGACAAACGACATGTGATACGAATTGACAGATGGCCAGACAAACAGATCAATAGACAGAGAGATGGGTAGATATCTTTTGCCTTTTATGACAATCCAAGGCCATACAGTAAACATATCGGGACAGTTACTCACAATCATTTCTTTCTGGTTTGCTTATGACGTTCATTTTATCTTGCTCAGGATCATATGGTACAATTGTGAGTATGTTTTCTTCTTTTATCATCTGATAGTTAATACATGTCTCTATACATGTTTTAGCAATTTTTGTTATTATCATTTTTTTAATTATAGTTATTGTTATTATTAATATGATGATAATAATAGTTATAATAACAATTGTCATTGTTATCATTGTTATTGTCATTGTTATTATTTTTATCATTATTGTTATTATTTATGTATCTTTTTATAACTATTATCATTATTATATTTATTGTTATTATTATTGTTATTATTATTATTATACTTATTACCATTATTCTTTCTATTATCATATACACTATTACTATTATTATTATTGTTAGTATTATCATTACAATTATTACAATTATTATTATTATTGTTAGAATTATCATTACAATTATTACAATTATCATTATTAGTATATGAGTTTGTTGCCTTCAATACCAATCAATTCCTTTTTTTTCGCTCAAAAGACAATTCTTAAATCAGAATATTCCTGAATCCGAGTTTATTTATTTATTTATTTATTTATTTATTTATTTAGAGATTTGACGGAGTACAAAAGATTACATTTGTGAATTCTTGTACGCCTATCTAAGATTTCTCGTCCGATAAAAAAACAGACAAAGTTCAAAGTGCCAATGGAGGTTTCTTGATGTTAAATAATTACTTTATTGCAAT
>NC_061861.1:14200784-14203284 GCF_019202785.1 Penaeus chinensis | reverse complement strand
AAAGGAAATAAAATATTCCAACCCTTTTGTATTTGCTTCTCCAGCATCTTTCTTATTTTTCTTCTCCTTTTCCTCTTCCCCCTTCTTCTTCCACTTCTTATTCATCTTCTATTCCTTCTCCTTCTCCTTCTACATCTTCTTCTTCCTTCCTCTTCCTCTACTTCTTCTTCTTCTTTTTCTTCTACTTCTCTTCTTCTTCTTCTTCTTGTTCATCTTCTTTATCTTATTTTTTTACATTTTATTTTTCATTTCTTCTTCATCTTCTGCTTCTCTCTCTTCTTCTTCTTCATCTTCTTCTTCTTTTACTTATTCTTCTTTTACTACTGCTACTTCTCTTCCTCCTCCTCCTTCTTCTTCTTCTTCTTCTTCTTCTTAACCTTCCTCTACCTTCTCTTCTTTTACACTCTCCTTCTTCTCGTTCTTCTTCTTCATATTATTTATCTCCATCCTCTTCCTCCTCTTCTTCTTCTTCTCCTTCTTCTTTTCCATATTCTTTAGCTTTTTCTCTTCTCTTCTTCTTCTTCTTCTTCTTCTTCTTCTACTTCTTCTTCTTCTTCTACTACTTCCTTTTTTTTCTTTGCTAATTAGAACTGACATCGAAAAGGCGATAGTCGAGTTAGAAGAATCGCACGGGGGGGGGGGGGGGGGGGGGGGGGGGGGGGGGGGGGAGAAATAGTGATAATGAAAGTGATTGTGATAATGATCATAAGATGATAACAGTAATGTTTATGATGACACTGGCATGGCGACAGGGATAAAGAAGATTGTAAATATAATGCTGAAGATTATTGATATTGTGATAATAAAGATGCTGAAATTTGGCAATGGCAGCTGAGAGAGTGAAAGAGAGAGAAAGAGTGAGAGAGAGAGAGAGAGAGAGAGAGAGAGAGAAAGTGATTGAGAGAGAGAGAGAGAGAGAGAGAGAGAGAGAGAGAGAGAGAGAGAGAGAGAGAGAGAGAGAGAGAGAGAGAGAGAGAAAGTGATTGAGAGAGAGAGAAAGAGAGAGAGAGAGAGAGAGAGAGAGAGAGAGAGAGAAAGTGATTGAGAGAGAGAGAGAGAGAGAGAGAGAGAGAGAGAGAGAGAGAGAGAGAGAGAGAGAGAGAGAGAGAGAGAGAGAGAGAGAAAGTGATTGAGAGAGAGAGAGAGAGGGGGGGAGAGAGAGAGAGAGAGAGAGAGAAAGTGATTGAGAGAGAGAGAGAGAGAGAGAGAGGCTGAGAGATAGAGAGGGAGAGAGAGAGAGAGAGAGAGAGATAGATAGATAGATAGATAGAGAGAGAGAGAGTGAAAGAGAAAGAGAGAAAGAGAGAGAGAGAGAGAGAGAGAGAGAGAGAGTGAATGAGTGAGAGAGAGAAAGAAAGGGACAAAGAGACAGAGAGAAAAGAAGGGTGTGTGCTTTGTACTTTCTGGGGCGTTAACACTAAATTATTCTCTCGGTGTGCTTCCTTATCATTTCCTAACATGCAGACACCATTAATTCAGAAGAAAAGTACTGATTTCCATCTGGTCTCCACACACCATCACGAAGGGGATTTCGCTGATAAGTAATACCCTTAATGGCTTTATTATATTTGATATTTTTAGTAGTTAAGGCACTTATACTGCACACATACACACATATATACACGTATACACATAAACACACACACACACTCACACACATACACACGTACACACACACACACACACACACACATACACACACACACACACACACACACACACACACACACACACACACACACACACACACACACACACACAGACACACACACACACACACATATGTATGAGTGTGTGTATATATATATATGTATATATATATATATATATATATATATATATATATATATTATATAGAGAGAGAGAGAGAGAGAGAGAGAGAGAGAGAGAGAGAGAGAGAGGGAGAGAGAGAGAGAGAGAGAGAGAGATTGAGAGAGAGAGAGAGAGAAAGAGAGAGAGATGTATGTGTGAGAGTGTAAAGAAAATAAGTTTCCTCGCTGTATCAGGTTTATTTTCCATAAATGTTTGCACCAATAAGAAATCATTTGATAATAAATTAGATCCGTACTTGGATCCGGGTCACCATCAATGTCCAACCAGTTGCTCCCACGGCCAACCCACCCATAAAAGTTCTTCACAATCCTTCAGTTACTTTTCGCCTAGTCTTACTAACAAACAAACAAACAGATGAATAAATACTCATAAAGACGAAACTTTCACGCAGAGGCAACATGAGTCCACAAAAAAAAAAAAAATTCTGTTTATCAAGCTAGTTTTTTTTCGGAGATTAAACATTCCTTAATGCAGTTTTGCGAATGGATTACGCTCTGTCAACGGAAACTGAATATCTTGTAAACAGGGAAAGCCTTGGAATTCCGTCTCGCTTCGTATTTCTCGCTTTCATTTTTCTCCATTCACGAAACTCCATTCATGCACAGACCTTCAAATATACGCGGATACAAATGCATATAGACGTATACATATCTATTATAGATCTAGC
>NC_061861.1:14187104-14189393 GCF_019202785.1 Penaeus chinensis | reverse complement strand
AAAAAAGGCCCCATGTTCCCGTGGCCGCCCGCGCTCGTCACGGAACCGACGCGGCCCGTCGGATGGGCGGAGTTGCAGGCAAAGTTCCGCGAGGGAGGATACCTTTCCGGGGAGCTTCTGCGACGGGAAACTTTGGTCGTAAAGAGTCGTGAAGTGTCGGTCCGATTTGGTCACGTGACTTGAAAATTGACAAATTGCCGTGAATGGTTCGGGGGGTGGAGGGGGGGGAATGGTGGGAGGTGGGGGGGAGGTGGAGAACGGTAGGGTGAGGTTAAGGATAGTTGTGGTGTTGGAGTGGTAGTAGAGGTGGGGGGGAGGGGTCAGGATGGTGGGGTTGGGGTGGGGTGGAAGGTGAGGGAGATGGAGGGTGGGGTGGAATATAGTGGAGGAGGTGGGGGGGGGAGTTGACGGCCGTCGCATATGCTCGAATTCTTTTGTCAATATTCGCATGAATATGTGGATGAATTTGAATATATGCATACGAGACAGAAAGAAAGGGAGAAAAAGAGAGAGAGAAAAAGAGATAGATATATAAATTGATAGAGAGAGAGATAGACAGATAAACAGAAGGAAAGCAAGAGAAACAGACAGACAGACAGATAAACAAAAGGAAAACAAGAAAAAACAGACAGACAGACAGACAGATAACCAAAGGAAAAACAAGAGAAACAGACAGACAGACAGACAGACAGATAAACCAAAGGGAAAACAAGAGAAACAGACAGACAAACAACCAGATAAACAAAAGGAAAAAAAAGAGAAACAGACAGACAGACAGACACAAAACTCAACCCCCCCCCCCCCTTACGAGCACCACCGAGAGAGGGGGGGGGGGGCTCCTTACAGTGATATATGGTGTCCTCCTCGAGACGCATGAGAACGGCTTCGTTTTTCATTTCTCTTTTCTCCTTGTTTCTTCTTCTCGTAATCCCTCCTTATTCGTCTTCTTCGCGTCGTTGATTCCTTGTTTCTTCTTCTCCTAATACCTCCTTATTCGTCTTCTTCGCGTCGTTGATTCCTTGTTTCTTCCTCCTTCTTTCTCTTCTTCCTCTTAATCCTCTGATATTTATTTTCCCTTCCTCCTTCTTCTCTTTCGACTCTTCCTTTTCCTCATATTCTGTATCTGATCCTCTTCGCCTTCCTCCTCTTCTTCTTCCTCCTAATTTTCCTCTTCCTCCTCTTTTTCCTCCTCCTCATCATCATCATCATCATTATCATCATCATCATTATCATCCTCATCATCCGTATCCTCCTCCTCTTCTTCTTCCTCCTCCTCCTATTCTTCCTTCTCCTTCTCTTCCTCCTCCTCCCCCTCTTCCTCCTCTTCCTCCTCCTCTTCCCCTTCTTCCTCCCCCTCTTCTTCTTCCTCTTCCTCCTCTTCTTCTTCCGTCTCTTAAACCTCCTCTTTTTCTTCTTCCTCCTTCTCTTCTTCTTCCTCCTCTTCCTACTCCTTCTAATCCTCTTTCTCCTCCTCCTCCTCTTCCACCTCCTCCTCCTCCTCCTCTTTCTTCTCCTACTCCTCCTCCTCCTCTTCTTCTTCTTCTTCTTCTTCTTCTTCTTCTTCTTCTTCTTCTTCTTCTTCTTCTTCTTCTTCTTCTTCTTCTTCTTCTTCTTCTTCTTCTTCTTCTCTTCTTCTTCTCTTCTTCTTCTTCTTCTTCTTCTTCTTCTTCTTCTTCTCTTCTTCTTCTCTTCTTCTTCTTCTTCTTCTTCTTCTTCTTCTTCTTCTTCTTCTTCTTCTTCTTCTTCTTCTCCTACTACTCCTCCTCCTCCACTTCCTCCTCCTCCTCCTCCTCCACCTCCTCCTCCTCCTCCTCCTCTTCCTTCCCCTTCTCCTACTCCTCCTCCTCCTCCTCCTCCTCCTCCTCTTCTTCTTCTTCTCCTCCTCCTTCTCCTCCTCCTCCTTTTCTTTCTCCTAATCCTCCTAATCCTCTTCTTCTTCTGTCTCCATCTCCTCCTCCTCCTCCTCTTCCTTCTCCTACTCCTCATAATCCTCCTCCTCTTCTTCTTTCTCCTCCTCCTCTTCTTTCTCCTCCTCCTCCCCCTCCTCTTCTTCTTTTTCTTTCTCCATCTCCTCCTCCTCCTCCTCTTCCTTTTCCTACTCCTCCTCCTCCTCCTCCTCGTCCTCTTCCTTCTCCTACTCCTCCTCCTCCTCTCCCTCCTCCTCTTCCTTCTCCTACTCCTCCTCCTCCTCTTCTTTGTCCATCTCCTCCTCCTCCTCCTCCTCGTCCTCTTCCTCTTTCTCCCCCTCCTTTTCTTCTAATCTTCCACCCGCCTACGCACTGCAAGGGC
>NC_061861.1:14162823-14167823 GCF_019202785.1 Penaeus chinensis | reverse complement strand
GCATTCCTCAGCGCTCAGTATTAGTCGATGTGGGAAAAAACACTCTTCCACGGAACAAAATGGTTCCCAAGTCAATACGAACTTTGGAAATTCTTTTTTCTTATTATTATTTTTTTGTTCGACTGCGCGTACTTTGTTTTGTGTATCGTATTAGAGGTTGTTATGAAAGTACTACGCGTTCCGGTATATTAAATCGGTTTATGTTAAATCTAGAAAGAAAATACACGGAAATCCTCTTTAGAATAAAAAAGTAACTCTCTCCCTTCAATAAACGTAATGCAAGAGCAGATAGAATTGAAACACATCTCTAGTAAATTGATAAAACGTGGCCAATTATTCTTGCAGGATAACATTTCTCTTACATCTGCATTACAAGAATTAACAGCGGACATTGAGCCTCACCTGACTTGACCTGACCTGACCTTTCTCTGTCTCTCTTTGCAGGCGTTCCTCCTGAAGCAATGATTTGTCCTACGCCGCCAGCCACAGACGAAGCCCCAAGTAAGTTTCTCCTTGTATATTTAGGAAACTCAAATTACCATTAAGTTTTATTTGTTAATTATTTGATTGTTGTTATTTTTGTCGTTTAGAATCGATTTGAATTATTCATTCGTGTTTGTGTATGGAATTATCTATCTTCAGTTGATTACTATTCCTTATCTATTATTCCCTGTTATTTTGTCTTTATCGAAACTATAAGAAAGCCGTTTGATGTTGATCTATTTTATTTTTCTTCTCTTCATATTTCGTTTTTGCGGTGTCTATATTTAGCGTTTCATTCATAATCGGTTTGCTTTTCATCGCATTTTTTCTTTCTTTTCTTTTCTTTCGCTACCCATTCCATTCCATTTTTTTAATGATTTTATAAGCCATGTATCTGACTGCCTAAAATATTTATCTGCTGTTTTGTTTTACTCCGTTGTTTTATTCTTGTTTTTCAAATATTCTTTGTTTTGTAAACTGTATAAAATTCTTTGACTTTGTTTTCATTTCTCGTTTCTCGTGTTGCTTTTGATTACTTTTTGTTCCTGTTTACTTTTTCGTTTTCTTTGTAATTTACGCGCGTTTTTGTTTTGTTTTCATTTCCCTTTTTTTAACTTCTTACTCTGTTTCATCCGCCTTTTTTGCTTTTCGTTTATTTGTTCGCTTATTTTCTTTTTGTCTTTTATCTTTATTTCTAATTACCATATGTGTACGGGATGGAAGACAAATATCACTAATAAAGGTATCTGTGATGGCAACACTGAGAACGAGGAAGAGAGGGGAGACGAAAACAAAAGTGAAATTATAAACAACAAGGAAACAATGATAACAAAAGAGAGAAAAAAAACAGAAGAGGGTAAAGAAGGAAAATAAAGAGAAATTACAATGGCCAAAAAGTCGTTGATAACTAAGGAAAAGAGAGAATATGATGTATAGGGAGACGAGGAAGGGGGCTGTGAAGGGGAGACAAAGAAGAGGATGAACATAGACAATGCCAAGTAAAAAAAACAAAAACAAATGGGATTTAAGCAAAAAAAAAAAAAATAAATAAAAAATGTGTCAGCAAGTAATTATTTTTATATGATTATATATAATTTGTTATTAATTAACATAATAATTATTTTTTATTATCGTTATTATTATTGTTGTTATTATTACTATCATTGCTGTTGTTGTTATCGTTATAATTATCATTATTATTGTTATTATTATCATTATCTTCACTATCATTATCCCTATTATTATCATTACTATCATCACTGTTATCATGTTATTATCATTTATATCAGTAGTAGTAGTAGCATCATTATTAGTAATGGCGTTGTTATTATCATTATCGTTACCTATTTTAACAATACCATTCAAATTTAAGACCTCATTATTCAGGATAGCGTTTCGATAAATACCCAATTTCGTCAGATCATGAGCTTTCTGAAATAACAATCAGAACCAAGATGCATATTCCATTGCAAAACAGACGAGTTAAACGTTGATTTTGCTCTTTAAAAAAAACGACAAAAAGCGATGAAAAATGAGAAAGAATTGGTGTCCATTTGGTTAGAAGATCATTTCCTTTCTCCATTTTGGTTTAACTAAATAAACCAAAAAAAAAAAAAAATCACTAGACTGATAGACATGTAGATTGATAAATACATAGAGATAAGCAACCTATATAAAAAAAAATATATATATATATTAAATTAGATAGATCAACAGAAATATAGATAAATAGATAAATAAATGGACAGATGCATAAATATCTGGGTTGGTGACAGGATAAGTACATAGACAGATAAGCAGATAAATAGATAAACGTATAAGATAAATAATTTAAGAAAATTATCAACAACGAACTGCTATCAAACCATAACAAAGAAAAAAAATGTTCAATCGTTGCTCAAGATTATTTGAGCAACGATGAACATTAAAGCGAGTTATAAATGTGAATGATTTTAGCAGTGATAATAATTATTATGCAACGACAACAGCAAACCAACAATAATGGTGATAATGATGATAGTAATAATAAGAATAAGAAGGAGGAGGAGGAGGAGGAGAAGAAGAAGAAGAAGAAGAAGAAGAAGAAGAAGAAGAAGAAGAAGAAGAAGAAGAAGAAGAAGAAGAAGAAGAAGAAGAAGAAGAAGGAGGAGGAGGAGAAGAAGGAGGAGGAGCAGGAGAAGAAATAGAAGACGGAAAAAGGAAGATAGAACAAAATAAAAAAAGAAAGAAAAAGGAAACTCATCTAGAAGACAAAACAACGAAACGAGAAAAAAAATACAAACAAACGAAGATAAAGAAGAAATGACCTAAAAGAAGAAAGGGCAAAGCAGCATAGGAGGGATAGATGATAACTTTTACGCTTTTCCCTTTGCCAGCCAGCCTCGTTATTAGCTATCTGCGGCCCTGAGGGAGCGACTGGTCAGAAATTGTTGGATAAGTTCTGGGAGGCGGGAGGCGGTATGGGGGGGGGGGGTTGCTTTGTGTTTCTTTTGTCTTTGGGTGATTGTTTGTGTTTCTGTAAGTCTCTTTGGTTGTCTGCGAGTTTTTGTGATTGTCTGCGAGTTTATGTGTTTGTCTACGAGTTTTTGTGATTGTCTGCTTGTCTCTGTGATTGTCTGCTTGTCTCTGTGATTGGTGCGTGTTTTGGTGCGTGTGTCTATAATTATCTTTCTCTCCTTTTCTCTTTCTGAAAAGAAAGGAACTGGAGGAGTAAGAGAGGGAGCGAGAGAGAGAGAGAGAGAAAGAGAGAGAGAGAGAGAGAGAGAGAGAGAGAGAGAGAGAGAGAGAGAGAGAGAGAGAGAGAGAGAGAGAGAGAGAGAGAGAGAGAGAGAGAGAGAGAGAGAGAGAGAGAGAGAGAGAGAGAGAGAGAGAGAGAGAGAGAGAGAGAGAGAGAGAGAGAGAGAGAGAGAGAGAGAGAGAGAGAGAGAGAGAGAGAGAGAGAGAGAGAGAGAGAGAGAGAGAGAGAGAGAGAGAGAGAGAGAGAGAGAGAGAGAGAGAGAGAGAGAGAGAGAGAGAGAGGAGAGAGAGAGAGGAGAGAGAGAGAGAGAGAGAGAGAGAGAGAGAGAGAGAGAGAGGAGAGAGAGAGAGAGAGAGAGAGAGAGAGAGAGAGAGAGAGAGAGAGAGAGAGAGAGAGAGAGAGAGAGAGAGAGAGAGAGGGGGGGGGAGAGAAGGGGGAAGAGAAAAGAGAGAGAGAAAGAGAGAGAGAGAGAGAGAGAGAGGGAGAGAGAGAGAGAGAGAGAGAGAGAGAGAGAGAGAGAGAGAGAGAGAGAGAGAGAGAGAGAGAGAGAGAGAGAGAGAGATAGGAGAGATAGGAGAGAGAGGAGAGAGAGAGAGAGAGAGAGAGAGAGAGAGAGAGAGAGAGAGAGAGAGAGAGAGAGAGAGAGAGAGAGAGAGAGAGAGAGAGAGAGAGAGAGAGAGAGAGAGAGAGAGAGAGGAGAGATAGGGGGGGTAGAGAAAATAAGAGAGAGAAAGAAAGATAGAGAGAGAGAGAGAGAGAGAGAGAGAGAGAGAGAGAGAGAGAGAGAGAGAGAGAGAGAGAGAGAGAGAGAGAGAGAGAGAGAGAGAGAGAGAGAGAGAGAGAGAGAGAGAGAGAGAGAGAGAGAGAGATAGGAGAGAGAGGGGGGGTAGATAAAATAAGAGAGAGAAAGAAAGAGAGAGAGAGAGCAGGGGGGTAGAGAAAATAAGAGAGAGAAAGGAAGAGAGAGGGGGGGTGGAGGGGAGAAAGAGGAGAGAAAGAGGGGGGGGGGGATAGTAAAGGATAAAAGAATGAAAGCGGAGTGAGCGAAGAGGGACAACACAGACAGGAAGAAGATAAAGGGAAAGGGAAGAAAGAAGAGAAAGAGAAAATAAAGAAAGAGAAAGAAAGAAAGGAAAGGGGAATTAAAAAAGGAGATAAAAAAACAATAAAAAAAGAGAAAAATGAGAAGGGCAAATGATAATAATGATAATAACAATAATAAGGACCAGGAGGAGGATGAAACGAAGAAGAAGAAGAAGGACAAGAAGGAGAAGAAGCAGTAAAATAAGAAAACAAAGTAGGAAAAGCAGTACAAGAAGAAGAAGAAGAAGACGAAGTAGGAGAAGGAATAGAAGGAAATAAAGAGGAAGAAGAGAAGGGGGGAAGGGGGGGAGAGTATGTAAAAAGTAATTAGCCAGCTTGTATCTGTTACAAGACCTCGCTGAGCCTCTCATGACGTAAAACCTTCGCAGAATAGGGAAAAGGGAATAATGACGATAAACACGAAATAGACATAAACGCGGATGAATCGATAAATGATAACAAGATTAAAAAAATATATATATATACATATACTCAAATCATCAAGGTTTAAAAGGTTCTCTCGCGTGAATAGGACAAGATGCTATGCTGAGGGCGATACCAGGAAGGAAAAGTGTTTGGATGCTTAAGAGTGTCGAGATGAGAGAGGCTGGGGGGCTTGTTGTAAAGATAATGCCGGTTTAATAAGTCTCTTGTTTTATTTTTCTCTCTTCTTCTTCTTTCTCTTTTTTTCTTCTTC
>NC_061861.1:14150423-14152723 GCF_019202785.1 Penaeus chinensis | reverse complement strand
A
Source organism: Penaeus chinensis (assembly GCF_019202785.1). Classification (NCBI taxonomy): domain Eukaryota; kingdom Metazoa; phylum Arthropoda; class Malacostraca; order Decapoda; family Penaeidae; genus Penaeus; species Penaeus chinensis. The sequence goes on along the minus strand of NC_061861.1, from coordinate 14,152,722 downwards.
TATCCAGGTAAATTTCCAGATTATACCAAATACATTTCCCTGCTTATGACTGGTAAATTTTCCTGCTTATGACAAGTAAATTTCCCTGCTTATGACAAGTAAATTTCCCTGCTTATGACAAGTAAATTTCCCTGCTTATGACAAGTAAATTTCCCTGCTTATGACAGGTAAATTTCCCTGCTTATGACAAGTAAATTTCCCTGCTTATGACAATTAAATTTCCCTGCTTATGACAGGTAAATTTCCCTGCTTATGACAGGTAAATTTCCCTGCTTATGACAAGTAAATTTCCCTGCTTATGACAAGTAAATTTCCCTGCTTATGACAGGTAAATTTCCCTGCTTATTACAGGTAAATTTGTCTTCTTATCCAAGATAAACTTCACTGCTCTCCTCTTCCCCCTTTCCTTTTTACCCAAGGTAAATTTCCCTAATAATGACAGGTAAATTTTTTTCCTTATCCGAGGTAAATTTCTCTGCCCTCCTCCTCCCTCTTTCCTTTTTATCCAAGGTAAATTTCCCTGCTTATGACAGGTAAATTTCTTTTCTTACCCAAGGTAAATTTCATTGCTTATCCCAGACAAATTTAATTGCTTATCTTATTAAATTTCTATGCTTATCCAAGGTAAATTTCCCTGTTTATCCCAGATGTATTTTTCTCTGTTTTTTTCCGATCTGATTCCTTTTCACTTGAGAACACTTCTTCCAGAATTCCCTATCTGCCTTTTCTGCTGTTTTCTCTTATCCTGCTTTTCCCCTGTTCTTCTTCATTCCCCTTTCCCTGATTTCTTCCCTCCTTCCCCAACCCCTTCCATCCCTCCCTCCCTCTCTTCCCTCCTTCCCCCTCCCTTCCTCCCTCCCTCTCTTCCCCCCTTCCCCCTCCCCCCCCCTCCCTCCCCCATCCATCCCTCCTCTCTCCCTCTCTCACCCCCTCCCTTCCTTCCTTCCCTCTCTCTCTCTCTCCCTCATCTCACCCACCTCCCTCTTCTCCCCCTTCCCTTCCCTCCCTCCCTCTCTCTCTCCCTCCCCCATCCATCCCCCCTCCCTCCCTCTCTCTCTCTCTCCCTCCCTCATCCATCCCCCCTCCCTCCCCCTCTCACCCCCTCCCTCCCTTCCCTCCCTCCCTCTCTCTCTCTCCCCCTCATCTAACCCCCCTCCCCCTCTCACGCCCTCCCTCCCTTCCCTCCCTCCCTCTCTCTCTCCTCCCCTCATCTAACCCCCCTCCCCTTCTTCTCCCCCACAGACGCCCGAGCAACGCGACATCTGCAACAAGAAAAGCCCTCCCGACCTCGACGGCTTCGACAACCCGATCACCAAAATCCGGTTGGCTTCCGTCTTCAACCAGGGCGGTGGAGGCGGCGGAGGAGGAGCCTCGTATGTCTTTATGGTGAGTACGAGGCTGGTTGCTTGCTTGTTGTTGTTTTTTTTTTGTTTTTGTTTTTTTTGGGGGGTTGGGTTGGTTGTTATTGTTGTTGTTTTTGTTGATTTTTGGTTGGGTTGGTTGTATTGTTTTTTGTTGTTGTTTTTTAATTTTGGTTGGGTTGGTTGTTGTTGTTGTTTTTGTTTTTTTAATTTTGGTTGTTTTGTTGGTGTTGTTGTTCATAATTTTGGTTGAGCTGTTTTGTTCTTGCTGTTGTTTTTGGTTGGGTTGGTAGTTTTTTTTTTTTCCTGTTGGTTGAGTTGTTGTTGTTGTTTCATTTTGGTTGATACTTTTGTTGTTGTTGTTGCTGGCTTTTTTGTTGTTCTTCGTCATAGGGTATGATCGTTGATATCATTATGGGGGTGTTTGTTATAATTATTGTTATAATATGATTTGCCATCTTCTATCAACACTATCATTATTCTTATCGTTACTATTAACTTCTCATCACCATCATTGTTATTAACTATAATCAAACTATCATCTTCTTTGCTATTAGGATCATCATCTCAATCAATATCATTATCATTATCATTATGTGCTGGCGTGATTATCATTACTATTGTCATTGTTGATATGTTATTATCATTGTTTCTGTTGCCATTTCTATTACTTATCATCATTATTATTATTATTATCTTCATAGATTTATTATTAAACCGTTTTTATTGGTTGTTACACGCGACTATATTTGGTTATCATTCTTAATATTATCATGATATTACTATAGTACTTCCTCATTCTCCTAAATGGACCGGGGTGCATGCCGGTTATTTATGGCCAAGAAATTCTAGATTATGATACAGCTCATCATTTTTGTCATTATTATTATTGCTCATTATTCTCTCTTATTTTGTCTCTTCTCTCTCCATTTTTTTCT
>NC_061861.1:14133023-14135523 GCF_019202785.1 Penaeus chinensis | reverse complement strand
GAAAGCTATAGTCCATGTTATGTTAGGAGGATAGAAAGAGAGGAAGAGAAAAAAAGAGAGAGTAAGAAGAAGAAGAAAGAGGAGTAGGGGGAATTGGAGAAGAAGAAGAAGAAAGAGAGAGAGAGAGAGAGAGAGAGAGAGAGAGAGAGAGAGAGAGAGAGAGAGAGAGAGAGAGAGAGAGAGAGAGAGAGAGAGAGAGAGAGAGAAAGATAGAGAGAGAGAGAGATAATGAAAGAGTAAGAGAATAAGAATAAGAGCGAAACAGGGAGACAAGAGAACAACAACAACCAAATTGTTTTTATGGTTGCCTGGATGAAGTGTTTCCTCTCTTTCCTCCTTTTCGATCTAATTCCCCGTGAGAGGAACTCGGTCATTAAGCTTAAAGTCTGACCCCCTTTGTAGACCTTAGAACGAGTATAGTAAGTCTCTCTCTCACTATCTCTCTCTCTCTCTCTCTCTCTCTCACACACACACACACACACACACACACACACACACAAACATACATATATATATATATTTCCCCCTTCCCTTTTCCCTTCTCCTCTCTTCATTTCTTGTCTCCTTCCCCCTCTCTTTTTTATCACCTTCCTTGTCTCCCTTTCCCTTCTTCCTCCTCTTCACTTATCTTCCTTTCCTCTTCCTATTCCCCTCTCAAATTTTCTTTTCCACTTCCCTCTTCACCGATTCTATTTTCACCTCGTTCTCTCCTCTTCTGTTTTCTTATTCTCACCGTTCACTTATTATCTCATTTCCTCCCTTTTTTCGTCTCCTTTCTCTCCTCTTTTCCTCCTTACCTGTCCTCCTATTTTCGTTTCCTGCTCCACCCTCCTTACTCTCTTCTATTATTACTATTGATCTTTTCCCTATCTACTCCTTATTTTCTCTTTTCCCTCTACTCCTCTCTTTATATTCCTTCTTTCTTCTCGTTCTTCTCTCTTCTTATTTTATTTTTTCTTCTCGTTCTTCCCTCTCCTTATTTTAACTTTTCTTTCTCCTCCTCCCCTTTTCACCTATTCTCTTTTCCTTCTCCTATCCCCTTCTTCCTCCCATTCTCTTCTCCTATTCCACCTCTTTTCTCCTTCTTTTCTCTTTTCCTTCTCCTCCTACGCTTTTCTTCCTCTTGTTCTCTTTTCTCTTCTTTTCCTTTGTTCCTACACCCTTTTCCCTCTCCTCCACTTCTCTCTTCATTTCCTTCTACTCCTTTCCCATTTGCCCTCCTCCTCTTCTCTCCCCATTTTCTTTCCCCTCTCCTCCTCCTTCCTCCACTTCCTTCCCCATTCACACCCTCCCCCATTTACCTATTCGCCCTCCTCCTCTTCTCTTTCCACTCTCCTCCTCCCCCCTCTTCCTCCCCCATTCGCCCTCCTCCTCTTCTCTTTCCCCTCTCCTCTTCCCCTTCTTCCTCCCCCATTCGCCCTCCTCCTCTTCTCTTTCCCCTCTCCTCTTCCCCTTCTTCCTCCCCCATTCACCCTCCTCCTCTTCTCTTTCCCCTCTCCTCCTCCCCCATTCGCCCCCCTCCTCTTCTCTCCCCATTTCTCTTTCCCCTCTCCTCCCCCCCCCTTCCTCCCCCATTCGCCTCCCTCCTCTTCTCTACCCATTTCTCTTTCCTCTCTCCTCTTCCCCCTCTTCCTCCCCCATTCACCCTCCTCCTCTTCTCTTTCCCCTCTCCTCCTCCCCAATTCACCCTCCTCCTCTTCTCTCCCCATTTCTCTTTCCCCTCTCCTCCCCCCCTCTCCTCCCCCCCCTTCCTCCCCCATTCGCCTCCCTCCTCTTCTCTACCCATTTCTCTTTCCTCTCTCCTCTTCCCCCTCTTCCTCCCCCATTCACCCTCCTCCTCTTCTCTTTCCCCTCTCCTCCTCCCCAATTCACCCTCCTCCTCTTCTCTCCCCATTTCTCTTTCCCCTCTCCTCCTCCCCTTCTTCCTCCCGCATTCACCCTCCTCCTCTTCTCTTTCCTCTCTCCTCCTCCCCCCCTCTTCCTCCCCCATTCGCCCCCCCCCTTCCCCCCAGCGAGCCCCGTAATACCAGCTTGCCCGGTCACCAAAGCGTGGGAACTGCTGGAGCGTTAACAACCCACTCCTGAGGCCGCGGCTGTCCCCACGGTTCCCCTCACCCCCTCCCCTCACTTACCTCTTCCCCTCTTCTCTTCTTCCTCTTCCCCGTTTGCTCTCCCCTCCCTCAGTTCTTCCTCTCTTTCCCCGTCTCGTGTTGTTGCCTCTTCACGTTTTCTCGTTTGCGTTGTTATGATTCTGTTCGGTTTTCTGTTTTTTTCTCTGTTTCTCTTTTCCTTTTTGCTGTTGTATCTTTTCTTCTTTTCGCTTCATTTCCTCTCATTTTCATTTCTTACTTTTCTCTTCATGCGTTTTTTATTCATTTTTTGCCACTTCCCTTTTCATTCTCTTTCATCTCTTTCTATTCTCCCTTTCTCCTTTCCTCTTTTTTTAATTTTTTCATCCCTCCCTTTATCCCATCTCTCCCTTCGCAGATCTTTCTCACAT
>NC_061861.1:14080523-14118023 GCF_019202785.1 Penaeus chinensis | reverse complement strand
CCCGCTTTGATATATTAAACTCTTAACTTCGTCTTCAAACACATGACACGCTTTATCTCTTAAAGGGAACATACTGTAAAGGACCTGATTATGAGATGAGAGGAACGGCCAAAACACTTGTCGAAAAGGCACGCCATAAATGTGTCAGTGATGGGATTAGAACCGGGAACGTAATCATGGTTGGTATTATTTTTATTGTTCTTATTATTTTATTTTGGTGGTGTTGCTGTATGATTGGTGTGGTTGCCGTCATTATTTTTACTATTATCATTATCATCATTATCGTTATCATTATTACTATTATTATTATTATAATTATTTTTGCCATTATTAATATCAGTCATTATCATTACTATTATTATTATTATTATCATTATCATTACTATTATCATTATTATCATTATCATTAGTAGTAGTAGTAGTAGTATCATCTTTATCAATATGGTTACAAACACCAGTATCACTACTATTATTCTAGTAATTGATACTGTACAATTACAATTAGTAGATTAGAAAAAAAAAAAAAAACAATAAGAGTAATATGATGGTAACATTGTTAATAATCGTAATATTAATAGCAGTAGTAGTAGAAGTATTAGTAAAAGTATAGTGGTGGTAATAGATGTAATAGTAGTAGAAATACTAGCAGTAGTATTACTAATGTAATAGTAATAGTAGTAGTAATAGTAATAGTAACAGTAATAGTAACAGTTGTAGTAATAGGAACAGTAACACTAATAGTAATAGTAATAGGAGCAGTAACAGTAATAGCAACAGTAATAGTAACAGTAATAGTAAAAGTAACAGTAATAGTCACATTAACAATAATAGTAACAATAATAGTCATAGTAACAGTAGCAGTAATAGCAACAGTAATACAAACAAAAACAGTAACACTAATAGCAACCGTCGTAGTAACAATTTTAAAGATAATAACTGTTGACGTGATTCCTCGAACAGCCACTTCCACTACAGGTGTCCCCTGCTCTCCCACGTGCCGGTACATCAATGGCAAAAGGTAAACGAACGGATAATGATGATAGCAATAACGATAATGCTGAAAGGGTGAAAGGATAAGGATAATGATGAAAGGGTTGTAGAGAAAGGGTTGAAATTAGGAAGAAAATGTGATGACAATGGTAAGTTTGCCAAGTAATGTATATGAATGCTGTGCGATATAGTTATGTAACACCTTTACGAACACACACACACAAACACACACACGCACACACACACACACACACACACACACAAACACACACAATTAATGATCGTCATAATGAACAATACATATCTGGCCAATAAAAAATCTGAACAACCAAAAATTAACAATAAAACAACCACAAAAATAAACAATAGAAAAAAACTAACAATAAACAAATCTGAACGAAATCAAGAAAACGTTCATAGTTCGTAGACAAGTACCTTAAAACAAGCCTGGATTTGCTTCAGAGAGTGTTGACACCGATTAATATTCCCTGACGCGCACGGGGGCATTGTATGTGTTCCAAGACATTTTTTTTCTGCTCCCCCCCCCCCCTTTTCAAAAATACTTGGCGTTAGTCTGTTTGTTTTGTTTTTGTTTTTGTTTTGTATCTGATACGGGTCTGGGTGTTTGTATGTTTGTTTGTTTTTGTTTTTGTGAGAAGAGTGATTTTTATTTGGTTGGATTTATTTGTCTGTCTGTCTGTTATCTGTCTCTTCCCTTCCTTTCTTTCTCTTTCTACCTATCCTTCTCTATCCCTTCTTCCTTTCTCTTTCTTATCTACTGATTCCATCACTTTTACACTTTCCTAGCTCCAAAATTTCCTTTCTAACTCTCTCTCTCTCGCCATCTTTCTCTTGTTTTTCTCCCTCTCCTTTTCTCTCCCATCTCCCCTTTTCTTTCATTTCCCCCTTCATTTCTCTCTTCTTCCCCGCTAACTCCCATTCCTCCTTCATTATCTTATCTCTCTTCCTCCGTCCATCTCTTTTCTCCCCTCCTCTTCACTTCCCCTTTTCCTTCTCCTTCCTATCGCCTTCTCTTTCCCCTCTTCTCACCTTCCTCTCTTTTTCCTTCCTTCTACTTAACTTCTTCCTTTCGTTCCCTCTACTCTCGACCACCTTTCTCCCCATATTCCTCTTCCTCTTCCTATTTCCTTTCTTCTCCTCCCTCCTCTTCCTCTTCACCCTTCCTTTCCCTCCCCTTCGCCCCCCTCTCCCCCCACAAGATATTAAAGCGCACGGTATCTCGACATCACAGGATCCACATAGCGTTAAATCTCTAGTCAGTTAGCGTGTCTCCTCCTCCTTCCTCTCTTATTGCGTCTTTCTCTCTCTGTCTTTCTGAGTCCTGTCAGTCTTTCAATCTCTCTTTCCATTTCTCTCTCTCTCTCGAGCTCTGTCTATATATCTATTGACGTTTCTCTCTCTCTCTCTCTCTCCCTCTCTCTATCTCTATCTCTCTCTCTATCTCTATCTCTCTCTCTCTCCTCTCTTCTCTCTCTCTCTCTCTCTCTCTCTCTCTTCCCTCTCTCTCTCTCTCATTCCGTCACCCTTACCTTTGACCTTAACAAACGCTATTCATTTCGTCATCAATTTAAGTTTTAATTCCATAAGTCATCCGGCAATTAACTCATTATCGGTTACATCACAGACGAATCGCAATTTCTTCCAAATGAGGTTTCACTTCGTCCTCGTCTTGTCGAAGCTTCGGATCACGGAAGGTAAAAATACAAATTCTGATGCTTTTGCCTGTCTATGAAGTGCTCAGGTTTCCTCAATCATTTCCTTTTGAATTATTTTTAAAGGTAAATGAATGCATTATATTCTTGATATGACGTTTTACACTTCATCTACAACCAAGCCTGCCTCTACTATTTGCTCTCGCTCACAATCAACCTCTTTATCGATCTACTGTTCGCACTCTCTCTCATCTACTATTCGCACTCCCATTATCATTCTATTCGCCTATCTACTATTCGCACTCTCTTACTTTCCTCTCCTTCTTACTTCCTGTTCTGATTTTTGTTCTTGTTCTCGCGGGTATTACAAGGGCTGCGTGCAGGATTTTTAAAGAGAGCGGGTTTGAAAAAAAACAAAAAAAACAACAGCAACAACAACAACAACAAAACGAAAAAAAAAAAACTTCTTTCATAAAGTAGTTTATTAAATTTCTCAGCAGACGTATACACAGACTAACGAGGAACAGTTTGAGAGTAAACGTATGTAAGCAGCAGACACATATATTTCTTAATTCATTGAATTTCATCCAGTCTCTCTTTTTTTGAGGTGAAGAGTAATAGAATTACCCCCCCCCCCCGCCCCCCCGCCTTTCTTCCCCCCTCCGACCTCCCCTTCCCCCCACTCCCTGGCCCTTGGTATCACATATCCCTAATGGTTCTCAAGAGCTTTGCTTTTCGCGTCCGTCACCCCCTTCCTGCGTGGAGGAGGAGAAAGAGGAGGAGAAGGAGGAGAGATAAAAGAAGAAAAGCGAGAGAGAGAGAGAGAGAGAGAGAAGAGAGAGAGAGAGAGAGAGAGAGAGAGAGAAAAATAATAGATAATAATAGATAGACCAGATAAGAAGAAAGAGACAGAGAGAGAGGAGAGAGAGAGAGAGAGAAGAAGAGAAGAGAGAGAGAAAGAGAAGAGAGAGAGAAGAGGAGGTTGAGGAGGAGGAGGAGGATAAGGAACAGGAAGTGGAAGAGGAGGAGGAGGAGGATGAGGTGATTGTGGTGATGAGAGAGGAGGAGGAGGTGTGGTGGTGAAAGAGGGAGGATGATGAGGTGGAGGAGGAGGAGGAGATGGGAAGAGGAGGAGGAGAAAGGAGGGAAGCGAGGGGGGAGGAGGAGAAAACGAAGATGGAGAAGAAGAAGAAGGAGAAGATAAAGAAGAATGAGAAGAAGAAGAAGAAGAGGGAGGAGGCGAAGGAGAAGGAGGTAGAGGAGGAAGAAGGAAAGGAGGGGGAGCTGGAATAGGAGCAAGGCGGAGGAGCTACAGACAGCGAGCTCCTTCCATTAGCCTCGATCGGGCCGCCAGCATTCAGGGAGACCTCTTCTTGAGCGGCAAGTGATTTTCAAGAACCCCTCCCCCTCCCTTTCCCCCCTTGCATCCCCCCTAACCCCACAACACCCCACTCTGCTCTCCCTCCCCCCCCCCCACCCCCACCCCCTTCTGTGTGCGCTTATTAGTCGGCTGCTGTCGGGTGCTCGTCGGGTTCCACAAATTCTGGTCGGATGTGGAGGTCTCTTTAACTCCCTTGCGTGGGGTTCCATTGTTCGGTGCTTCTGTTTCATTTTTTTCCCCCTCTCCTTCTTCTCTTTCTTTTATTCTGTTTGTCTGTTTGACTCTTTTTTCTCTGTCTGTCTGTCTGTCTGTCTCTCTGTCTGTCTTTCTGTCTGTCTGTCTGTCTGCCTGCTCTCTCATCTCTCTTACTCTCTCTCTCATCTCCATCTCCTCTCTCTCTCTCTCTCTCTCTCTCTCTCTCTCTCTCTCTCTCTCTTTCTATCTCTCTCGCTTCTCTCTCTCCTCTCTCTCCTCTCTTCACTTCTCTCTCTTCTCTCTCGTCTTCCCTATCTCCTCTCTCTCTCCTCTACTCTCTTTCTCTCTCTCTCTCGCTCTCTCTCTACCTCTCTCTCTCTCTCTCTCTCTCTCCTCTCTCACTCTCTCTCTCTATCGTTTACAGGTAGACTGATAGATAAACTGTCAGATAGACTGTCAGATAAAAATAGCTAGATGGACAGATAGATGTGTCTGCCTCTCCTTCCCCCGGCCTTCCCTCACCTCACCTGTTTCCTTCATACAATTTATTTTGCATCCTCTTATTCACTTCACTTCTCCTCCTCCTGTCATTCACTTCTTTCCACCTCTTTCTCTCATTTATTTCATTTACTTCACTTCCCCTTTTTTTCTTATGCATTTTATTTCACTTCCGCCTTTCATTTTTTTTTCACTTCTCTTCATCTCATTTACTTCATTCTATCTCTTCCCCTCATTCATTTTATTTAATTTTATCTTCATTTCACCTCTTACCCTAATTCATTCCATTTCACTTCGTCCCCCTTATTCATTCTTTTTCACTTGTTCCCTAATTCATTCCATTTCACCTCGTCTCACCATTCAGTTCTTCCATTCATTCTATTTCACTTCATCTCCTCATTCACTTCACTCTTCTACCCCCTATTCACTTTACTTCTTTTTCTCTCAGTCACATCTATTCACTTCTTTTCTCATTCACGTCACTTCAACTCTTCCTCTCATTATCTTCCGTTCGCTTCTTCCCCTCAATAACTTCATCTCCTCATTCATTTCTTTCCCTCATTCACTTCACTTTTTTGTTTCCTTTCAGTCACATCTGTTCAGTTCTTCCCCTCATAAGCTTCATTTTACTTCTTCCCCATTCACTTCACTTCAACTCTTCCCCTCATGAACTTCATATCGTTTCTTCCCCTCATTCACTTCACTGCATTTCCTTTCAGACACATCCACTCACTTCTTTCCCTCATTAACTTCATTTCACTTTATCCCCTCATTTACTTCACTGTTTTTCCTCTCAGCCACATCCACTCACTTGTTCCCCTCATTCACTTCACTGCATTTCCTCTCAGCCACATCCACTCACTTCTTTCCCTCATTAACTTCATTTCACTTCTTCCCCTTTCACTTCACTCGTCCTCCGCTTCACTTCGGCCACATCCCCTCAGGCGTCTCAGCAGCTCTTTCTCCTCTTCACTTTAATTCCTTTCATTTTGGTTTTCCTTCTTCCTTTTCTATCTATTTTGTCTTTCATTGTCTTTTGCTTCGTTATCTATCTGTCTGTCTGCTTATCTACCTGTTTATCTACTTATCTGTATTTTTGTCTCTTTCTATTCCTCTATCTATCTGTCAGTTTCTATCTATCAATCTGTCTGTCTCTCTCTATTATATCTATCTATTTTTTATATATTTTTCCTATCCTTTATTTTCTATTTCTACCATCCTCCTCCCCTCTTCCCTTCTTCTTCTCCCTATCGTTCCTCTCCTTTCCAATTCCTTCCTTCCTCTTTTCATCCTCTCCCTTCACGTCTCCTTTCCACGTCTTTCCAATCCCCAGTTCCCTGTTCTCTCGTCCTCCCCATCACCCATTTACCTCTTTTCCCCATTATTAATTTTCGCCTCCTCTCCCACTTTCCCCTCCTGCTTCGATCACCTCTTTGCCGCCTTCTCCCCCCTCTCTCTCCCTCCCTCTCCTTCTCTCTTCCTCTCCCTCCCTCTCCTTCTCTCCTTCTCCCTCCCTCTCTCTTCCTCTCCCTCCCTCTCCTTCTCTCCTTCTCCCTCCCTCTCTCTTCCTCTCCCTCCCTCTCCTTCTCTCCTTCTCCCTCCCTCTCTCTTCCTCTCCCTCCCTCTCCTTCTCTGCTTCTCCTCCCATCTCTCTCTCTCCTCCCTCTCCTACTCTTCTCCCCCCCTCTCTCTTCCTCCTCCCCCCCTCTCAATTTCCCCCTCCTTATCCCCCCCCCTCTCTCTCTTCCTCTTTCCCCACCCTTTTCCTTTCTCTCTTATCCCTCCTTTCATCTTCCTCTCCATCCCTTCCGTTCTCTCCCCCTTCTCCCTCCCCTCTATCTTCCTCTTTCCCTCCCCCTTTCCCTTTTTCTTTCTCACTCCCTCCCCTCTTCCTCTCCCTCCCCCCCCCTTCTCTCCTTCCTTCCCCCCCCTTCTCTTCCCCTCCCTCTCCCTACTCTTCTTCTCTCCCTCGCTTCCTTCTCAACCTTCCTCCCCTCAACTCTCTGTCTCTCCTCTCCCCCCCCCCCTCCCACCACAAGTCACATCTTGCACCCAGGTCCCTCTCCAAGCCACTCCGCCATTCTCACACGTCCTCCATAAGTCCTCTTACCCCTACTTTCCATCACCTACGCCTCCTTAATTCCCCCTCCCCCTCCCCCATATTTCCGGCTCCCCTCCTCCTGCCTCGCTCTCCCCTCCCTCCCAACCCTAAGCTTCTCATTCCCCTCATCCCCCTCTACTCTATCCCCTTGTCACCCATTTGAAACCAGTCCTTAAATAAGTACGCGTTACTCTATACATTTTCTAAATTAATAAAGTCTTTTCTACCTGTATGTCTTGGCCTATTTGGTCTCTCTTTATCTCCCACCTGTCACGCTATATGCTGTTAATTTCACACACTCACACAAACACACTAACTAGCTTGCACACACACACAGATACCTACACTATTCCTGTTCACACACTACATCACACACACATACCTGTTCACACACAACACTACAACACTCAAACATCCACACACCACGCACACAGACACAACACACACATACCCATCTACACTTGTTCACACATTCCACACATTCATAAAAGACAAGAAGTATATAACAGCAAATAGACACAGTAGCAAGCTATGCAATAACAAAATAAAACGCGCAGGAATGTGATTCTTTACTCCGGCATGAGAAATGACAAACTCGGGTCACAGCTTCTTTATTTTATTGTATTACTCTTTCTTTGTTCTTTTCGTATTTTTTGTAGATACTGTCCCTCTTCCTTCTTCCATTTTTTACATCTGTATATTATCATTTTAAGTTACGGATTTACTTAATTGTTCATTATTAATACTTTTATTTTTCTTAATTTCTCAAGATGTATTTATCAAATGATATCCTTTGCTAAACTCTCTTTATATCTTTGAGTTTTGCCATTAGCCGTCTCCATCAAAAGCTATCTTATCTTAAGCACCCCTCAGGCCTGATTCTTCACTCTCTCCCTTCCTCCCTCCCTCCCTCCCTACCCTTATTTCCTCGCCTCTCAACATGGTCCATTCTCTCTCACCCCCACCTCTCGCTCATCTTTCCTCCTCTCTTTTTTTCCCTCACTCAATGGTTCTCGTTTCCCTGCCTCCTCCATTCCCTCACTCTTTCATATCCCTCGTTCTAGTTCAGTTCTGTTTCCCCTCCCTCTTCCCTTTGTTTCTCCTCACCAAGTTTTATGCTCTACTCTCTTGAGTCAGGATTTTTTCCCCTCACCTAGTTCCTCCCTCTACCCTGTACCCCCTCTTCCCACTACCCTTCTCTCCCTCCTCATTACACCTCGTTTCCTCAACAAGGTGGGCTCCCCTCCCGTTCTATACTCATTCTGTTGCTTTCTTCCCTCACCCCATCTCCCCTTTGTCCCTTCATCTTTTCCTTCCCTCCTATTCATCCCTTACCCCTCTCTAACCCACTTTCCCCTTACCCTTTACCCTTCCCCGTCTTCTTCCCTTATATTATTCCCCTTGTTCGGCCCTATCTCCGCTCCCCCTCTCCGATTCACCCTTCCGTTACTCACCTCAGTTTACACCCTCATCCTGCGCATCGTCACCTCCATTATTCTCCTCATCCTCTCATGGAGCCAGCACTTCCCAGTCCCCTCGCCACCCTCTCCCTCGTTGTCCCTCATCCCTCCACCCCACCGCCTCAGCCCCTCTCAACCTCACCCAATATCTTCCTGCCTCATGATAGCATCAGATTGCCAGAGGCGTTATGAGGGCCTTGGGGGAGAGGAAGGGTAAACTGTGTTGTATGCAGAGTTCGAGTTGCAGGGAGCATATGAATTCGGCCCTTCTGGGGCGAGGGGAGAGAGGTAGAGAGAGGAGGAAGGGAGAGAGGGAGTGGAGAGGAGGGGGAGGGGAGGGAGAGGGAGAGTGAGGATAGAGAGGGAGCGGATGGGAGAGGGAGAGAGGCGGAGATAAAAGACGACGTTGTGTGAGGCACGGAGATACTTCTGGGATTTTTTTAGTTTTTAGTTTTTTAGTGTTATTCTTTGTTTTTTTATTGAGTTTTGTGTGGTTTTTGAATGGGGAATGTTGGGACAGGAGGGGAGAGATGAGCGAAAGAGAGAAAGAGAGAGAGAGGGAGGGGATGAGGAGAGAGAGTAGAGTTATGAGGATGGAAGATTGAGAGAGAATGATTTCTGATTGAGAAGAGAGACAGACAGATATGAGAGAGAAGAGAAGATGTGTTGAGATGGAGAGAGAGGTGGGGTGGGGGGGGAGAGAGTGGGAGAGGGATTAGAGAGAGAGTTGGAGGGAGATGGTTGGGAAAGAGAGAGAAATGAGAGATGAGAGAGAGAGAGCGTGAGAGATGTCTAGAGTACCCTTGACGAGATGAGAGAGATGAGAGACGAAGAGAGATGAGAGGGGTGGGGGGAGTAGAGTGTGGAGAAGGATAGAGAGAGAGATGACGATGGTTGTATAGGGTTTGAAAGAGACCGAGTAATTAGAGAGAGAGAGCCGATGAGAGTGAGTTGTGTGTGAGAGAGAACCCGAGAAGATTAGATAGAGGTAGGAATGAGCGATGAGATGTTTGACGTTGGAGAGACGAGAAGAGAATTGGAGATAGGATGACCGATCTGAGAGAGAGAGAGAGAGAAGAAAGAGAGAAGAATGATGGAAAGGTCAAAGAAAAAGAAAAGAAAGAGAGAAATAAAAGAGAAAATCCAAAGAAAAGAAAAGATAAAAATACAAATAGAGAACAACAGATCAGCGATAGATGAAAAAGGGAGAAACAAAACAGCAAAAGAATAACGAAAATTTGAAGAGCAAATAGAAAAGAAAGTGAAGAAGGATTTGTAATGATGGAAGATATAAAAGTAAAAGAAGCAATAGTGAAGGATAAAAGGTAATTTACCTCGCGCAAAAGATGATTTGAAAGGGAGAAGAATAAGGTAAACAGTTGAACAGGAAAAGAAGATACAGTAATTTGAGACAAAGTAAGAGACGAGAAAAGGTAAATTAAAAAAGTTAATGAAGGAATTTATATGTAAACAACTGAGATGACGAGAGAGATAGTTAAAAAAAAAAAAAAAAAAAGAAGTAACGCAAGAACTAGCATAACGAAAACATAACAAACAGACAAACCACGCACGCAAATAAAAGAAAAGAAACCACACAAAAACAAAAAAAACAAAACAAAAGACAAATTACGTACCAGCCATGGAGAGATCCTCGTCGCATAGCGCTTGTCATACCGAAGACTAGACGTGCCACTTTGTATGTCACTGAAGACGAGACAGGGATGAGTTTGCAAGACATAACAACAACGAAAGAGCTAGCACAAAAAGGTAAAAGAGACAAAACATGGAAAGGAGAGACAAATAAAAAGTAAGTGACGGTGGGTGACAGCGAAGAAAAAGCATGGGAGTACGTAGAAGACAAGGACAAGAATGAGAGGGCTAGAGGGGTATAAACAGAAGCGTTAAGACCAGTAAACGGAAAGGATGGACGGAGAGAGTAGAGAGAGGAGAGTAGATACAGAGGATGAAGACGAGAGAGATAGATCGAGAGAGATTGAGAGAGAGAGAGACGAGAGAGACGAGAGGAAGATGAGAGAGAGAGAGAAAAGAGCGAGAGATTGCGAACAATGAGCGAGAGAACAGAGAGAGAGAGACAGATGAGAGAGAAAGACAGAAGAGAGAGAGAGAGAAAGAGAAGATAAAGAGCGAGAGAGTAGATGAGAAAGAGAATGATAAAGTGCGAGAGAGAGATGAGAAAAGAGAAAGAGCTTGAGAGAGAGAGAGAGGAAAGTGGAAAGAAGAGAGAGAGAGAGAGAGACGAGAGAGAGAGAGAGAGGAGACGAGCCAAGGAGTGAGAGAGAAAGAGACGAGAGTGTGAGAGCGAGAAGAGATGAGCCTTGAGTAGAGAGAAGAGAGAGAACGAAATCGAGAGAACGAGAGAGAGAAGAGATGTGTGACTTAAATGGGCAAAAAAAAGAACAAAAAACAACAGAGAAAACAGGAAACTAAATGTAAAACGCTGGATAGATAGCCTGCCGAAGAGAAAATAACGACAAGAAGAGGAGAAAAAAAAAAACACAAAATGCAGCAGCTGAAATAGTTGATAAGAGGGAGGAAATGTAAGAGAGACTCAGAAGGAGTCCCTAAACTTCTTGAATAATTCCAACAATAAAAATACCATTCTACTAGAAATATTTGTAAATCGTCAATTATAAATAATAAATATTCAATACTTATCTCTACTTATAATTATATACTATTTTACTATCGATGTATATATATCACATCAACAGTAAATATTACTTCTCTCAAATCAAATCTCATATTTGTGTTTTTTTCATATATCCACATTCTTATCCCACATCTATTATACCTCTCTCTCTCCTCTCTCCTTCCTCCCCCCACTCCCCAAATCTCTAATCTCATTCACAATCTCTCCTCTCATTAACCTACTATTCTCCTATATACCATCTTAAATACTATCTCCCCCTTTCTTCTCTACTCCTCTCATACCCTATATCTTCTTTTCCCCTCTTTCTTTATAACTCTCCATTATCTCCTCCTAATCTTATTTCTACCCTATTCCTCTCTTCACTCATTTCCCTGTCATTTTTCCAAAGCGCGAGACGGCTCTCTCTATTTCTTACCCCTCTACATTCAACCCACCAAGATAAAACCCCATTGCAATTCCACCCTCCCTCACCCTCTCACACCTGTTCCATCCACACCTCTACCTCCCCCCCCCCCCCCCCCCTACGCCTCGCACCCCATCTCCCCCACTATCGACACAATACATTCGGACCGGTATCATCCCTCTAACTTCTTCTCTGCATGATCTGGACCCCCCCGTTATCGCGCTCATCTCTATATATATACTATTATCTTATCACATTCATTTAATGTGTGTGTGTGTGTGTGTGTGTGTTGTCTCTAGATGAGATAGAGTGAGCGTAAATAGGCGATATTCGTAGATAGAGAGAGATGGACGAGTAGTATGCATGAAATGTACAGAGAAGGGGCGCAGCGGGAGTTATGGGGCGGGGGAGAGGTGAGAGTTGAGGAAAGAAGGAGATAGTGTTAGCAGAGGAGAGAGTATGGAAAGGAAAGAGGAAGAGGGGAGAAGAGAGAAGAGGGAGAGTGAGGAAGAGGGGAGAGAGGGAGATGGTAGAGAGTAAGGAAGCGAGTAAGAGGAAAAGAGGGATGAGGATTGATGAATTGGGTAGAGTGAGAAAGAGGAGAGAGGCAGATGGAGAGAGTAAGAGAGGAAAGAGGAAGGGGGTGATAAGTGGGGAGAGTGCAGAATGAGGAAAGAGGAGTGTGGAGAGGATGGAGAAGCGAGTAAGGAAAGGAAAGAGATTAGAGGGGCGGTGTGGAGGGGGCGGGGGGAGAGGAAGAGGTTGGAGGCGGGTTTGACGAGGGGAGAAGAGGAGAGAGTAAGGAAAGGAAAGGGGAATGGGAGAGTAGGACAGAGAAGAGGGAAGAATGTGAAAGAAGAGAGGGATGGAGAAAGAGAAAAGGGAGAATGAGAGAGAGAGAAGAAGAGAGTAAGGAAAGAAAAGAGGAAGGGAGGAGGATAGAGAAGAGGATGACTGAAAAAGAGAAAGAGAGAGTGAGGAAAAGAAAGATTGAAGGAGGAGGGGGGAGAAGAGGGAGAAGAAAGGGAAAAAGAAGTAATGGAGGAGGAGAGAGAGGAAAGGGAAGATTTAGTAAGGGAATGGAAGATTAAGAAAAAGAAAGAGAGACGGGGGAAAGGAAGAGTTAAGAAAAGAAGAAGGAAAAAATGAGTGAAAAGGGGAAGAGGGAAGAGTAAAAAGGAGATAATAGGAGATCGCGGGGAAAAGGGGAAAAAAAAAAACCCCCGGGGAGGAGGAAATAAAGGGGAAAATATGAGAAATTGATAGTGAAGAAAAGGGGGAAAATTTAAAAGGGGAAAACAAAGAGTTTATAAGATAGAGGGAAGAAAAACGGGGAAAAGGGAAGAAGGGAAGGAGGCCCAAGAAACAGGGTAAGATGAGAAAAAAAGGGGAAAGAGGGAGAAAAAACTTTATAGAAAAAGTAAAGAGGTAAGAAGGAAGGGAGGGAGGAGAACGAGAGCGTGGAAGGGAGGGAAAAAGAGAGGCAGAAAGAGGAGGAAAAAAAAATAGAGAGTGAAAGAAAAAAGGAAAAAGTGAGAAGGGGAGGGCGAGTTTGGAGGAATCTTTTTGGGGGAGAAGGGGAAGGAAGTTTTAAATGGGAGAAGGGAAACAGGAAGAAGGAGGAAAAGGAGAAAAAATTTAGTGAGGAAGAGAGTTAGGGAGAAAGAGAAAGAAAGAGAGAAAATAGGGGAGAGAGAGAGAGAGGGGAGAGAAGGGAGAGAGAGAAAAGAAAAGGGGAGCAAAGGGGAGAGCGAGAGGGGAGAGAGGGAGAAGAGGAGAGAGGGGAAAGAAAAAAGAGAAAGGGGAGAGAGATACGAGAAGGAGGAGAGAGAGAGAGAGAAAGAAAGGAGAAAAAAAAAAAGAGAGAGAAGAGATAGGGAGAAGAGAGAGAGAGAGAGAGAGAGAGGAAAGATAAAAAAATCGAAAAGAGGAGAAATTGATGATATGAGAAAGAGGAAATGAAAGAAAGAAGGAAAGGGGAAAAGATAAGAAAGGATAAAAAGCGATATGAGAATAAGAGGCATTTTTGGCCCATACAATTATGAATGATGATGATTTAAAATTTTTAAAAATTATTTAATTTTCAATTTTAATTAGGGGTATAGTTTTGTAAAAATTTTAAAAATGAAAATAGCAATAGCGAAAATAATAATTATGATAAAGATATTAATAGTAATGATGATCATGTTAATGTTAATAGCAATAAAAAATTATCAAAGGAAAAAATATAGGGAAAAGAACAACAAAACAACCAATGATAATATAATAATAATAAAAAGATAAATAATAAATAATAAATGAAATAGTATAGAAGGAAAAAAACAACTACTTAATATAATAACACAATGATTTAAAGATAAAAGAAAACATATGATGATTAATCATTATAATAAGGGTTTAAAAAAGGATAAAAAATAAAATTTTAATAAAAATAAATGATAAAAAATCATGGTAATAAATATGATTTTAAAACCCTAAAATAATGATTATAATTTTAAAAAAAAAAAGGAGAACATATAAATAATTTTTTAACAATAATAAAAAATAACAAAAAAAAACAACACCCCTAATGTTATATCATAATAATGTAATTATAATAAAATAATAATAATAATAAAAAATAATAAATAATTATTTAAATAATAAAAAAAAAATAAAACATAATAATACTAGCAAAAAAAATTTAACTATAAAAATAATAGGGTTATATAATAATAATAATAATTGATAATACATAATAATTGAATAATAATATTGTCCAGTATACTACAACGATTAGGCTAGGAATGACAGCAAATAGGGTTCAAATAAATAATTGAGCCTCATTAGCATATATAAATAAAAAACTTGATACAAGCTATTAAACAAAAACATTTAGAATCATTTAGGATAGGCAAATGGATTTATTTATGAATACACATATGCCTAATTAATATTATGATGACATGTACATTGGCAAGAAAAGTAGGTATAGTCGGTTATGTTAAATTTTAATACTCAATTCGTAACACATTTAAATTATAATATATTATAAAGATATTTAATGATGATCATAATAGTGTAATAATAGATAGCAAATAGTAAAATATTATAATGATAAAAATTTGATTTACTTACATAATAAACATATATGCCAACTGATAATATTGAAAAGATTAAAGTTATAAATCGAAATGTACAATTACATTCTCTAAATGATACAAAAAATAGAAAACTTTAATTTTAAAAGTAAAAACATCACATACATCGCATAGTCTAACCACCCCCTCCCACGCCCCTCCTCCCCGCCACCCACCTCCCCCACCCCCCCTCCCCCCCCCACCGGCCACCCCCACCCCCTCCCCGCCCCATACATAACCATCTGTGTGGTGTGTGTGTGTGTGTGACTCATAGATTGTTTATACAATCATGTTGTGTGTGTGTCCCCACACTACGCCCACACCTCCTCCGGCCTATTACTATATCTTATAACTTGTGTGTGTTACAGACTTAAGTTACATAAAAGTACTCTAAAAAAGTGTGTGTGTGAAACAAAAGTGTGTTAATTTTTGTATAAACTCCTGCTCCCCCCCACACCCCCCAATACCCCCCCCCCGCGCCACCCCCCCCCCCCACGCCCCCCTATATTTGTACTCAAACCCCATTACTCCCCTCCCCGATTAGAATGTGAAGATCCTCCTCTCGTTATCCCCTCGACTGATTATGAGATCCCTTGTATTGCCCTCTCTGTTGACGCCCCCTATCACTATCTCGGCGCACACTACTCTTTGAGTATGATATGAATGGACCATAACACGCACGTATAATGTGTTGCATAGATGTGTAAAATAACTATAGAATAATAGTATAAGTATATATGTAATATATATGATAATATATATATAAAATGATATGAATATTAAATTATACGGTCAGTATAATTATAACGTGTGTGTATTACACACCCTGAGATTACATACATATATAAACAAACATAAATACATAATATATATATTTCCTCCCCCCCTCTCCCTCCACCCCCCTTCACCCCCCCCCCCCCTCATACCATACTCCAAACCTATACTTCTTCCTCCCCCCCCTCTCACCCTTCTTCTCTTGCAACTTTATTATATGTGTATATATTGAATATCTTGGCACGCACATGACCATCTTACCGGGTATGCACACTTATATGGTAATTGTTGCACCTTTTGTATTAGTAAACTAATGTTTGATGTTATTGTATTTTTACATCACACACTCGCACGTACAGTCACCACTAGTCTCCGATGGACACACATCACATACAAACCCCCAACTGTCACACACGACACAACACACAAACACACAATGCACGCCACAACTAACGACCCCCACCCCCCCCCACCCCCTCCCCACCCCTACACCCACCCCACACCACCCCTCACTACAGCATACACTATTGAGAATCATAGGTTGCTGGTGATTAGATAGTAAGTATATTTTGTATGAATGACTGGTATGATTATATAAAAGTAGGTATTAATACACTGTGAAATATATATATTATATATGGATATATTATTATGTTAGTGCCTATTGTAATAATAAATATAGTAATGCAACTCATAATTTAGTTATTCATGATATAGAAGTATAGAGTTAATATTATATATATCATGTATGTATAATGTTATATAGTATATTATTTACTATGATACAAGATTATATATATAGTAGCGTATACATTATAAACCGCATAATATTATGTCGTGATGTGTTGAGGTATTTTTGTATTGCATTGCATATACAGTTAACTATACCAACATCACCCACCACACACACAGACACATCAACACACGACGCACATAACAACAACACGCACAGAAACAACACAACGCACACACAGCAGCACACCCACACTCAACACACACACAGCCTACACATTGCCAGGTATTCTTTGATATGATGTGTGATCGTGTTGTAGTTGAGGGAGAAGCTATAATATATTTATATTTATATTACTATTGCAATCGTGGAGAGGGTATGGTATACTAGTGAAGTGAGCTCGTAATTTTGAGGAAGGGTTATATGGAGAGAACAAGAATGAATGGAGGTTGTGAAGCAAGAAAGGAACAAAGAGGAAAACGTATAGAAAGAGAAGAGAGCGCGGCAGGAGTTTTCGAAGACGACGAGCAGAAAGGCTGGTACGGGAGACGAGTAGTAGATTATTTGATTGCCGAGGAATCTAGAGAGAAAAGGATTATATAAACTTGTAAGAGATGAAGATGAGATCGTAGTACCCTCAGCAGAAGTGAGGAATCGTGCTCGAAGAAACTCTCGCTCGTACGCCATCAGATTATTCGCGGCCCCCTATTTATTCCTCTCATCTCATTCTCATCTATCTTCTAACTCGCTCTTCTCTAACGTCTCTCATCTCTCTCTCTCTCCTCTCTCTCTCTCTCCCCTACCGTTGTCTTTCTCTTTCTATCTGCTCTCTCTCTCTGCTCTTCAATTCTCTCTCTTTCTCTTCTCTCTCTCTCTATCTCTCATCATCTGCCTTCTCTCTGTTCTCTCTCTCTCTCTCTCTCGGTAGTCTCCTGCCTCTCTCTTCTCTCTCTCCTCTCTCTCTCTTGCTTTCTTCTATGTACTCGCTCTCTCTCTCTTCTAGTTATCTTCTGCTCTATCTCTCAGTATATGGCTCTCTTCTGCTCTTCTTTCTGTTGGTCTCTCCTTTTCTCGTTCCCCGCTTCTGCCTTTTCAGTTTCTCTCTCTTTCTCTCGATACTGTCATCTCTCTGTTCTTCTCTCGACGTATTTTTATGTCTCTCATGTTTTCTCTCTTTATTGTGCCCCATGTGAAGGTAGAGGTATGATAATGGGGTGTCCTGTATTATTTCTCTTTATCCATACTTACATTAACAACCTCTCCCTTTCTTCACCCCTCATTTTTCTATCTCCTCTCCCATTCATTTATCGTATTTTCTATTTTTTTCAATCAGCTCTCTCGTTTAACTCATCACACCTTCTCTCCATCCTCACCCACTTCTCTCGCTTTTTTATCCTTTGGATCACTGTTTAGAATCTGCTTAACGTCGTGTGGTCGTGTTTATTTCTGTCTGTGTGTTTAGTTGTCTCTGTGCGAGAGCTTCTGTCTTCTGTCTGTCTCTGTCTGCGTTGTCTCGTGTACTGTCTGTTCCTAAGTGGACTGTGTTGTCGTTTGGTTGTTATTGATTCTTCTTCTCTCTCTATTCTCTTCTCTTCTCTCTCTCTCTTCTTATCTCTTCTGTATCTCTCTTCTGCTCTCTCTTCTATCTTCTGTCTTCTCTCTCTCTTCGCTATCTAGTTAGCTATGTCTTTCTATCTAACTCTAGTTCGTATCTTTTCTCCTCTCTCTGTATCTCCCTATTCCTCTCCACCTTTTCTTCATATAGACATACTAATACATACTTACTAGTGTGCTGCATTAGTCTATATCATGGTACCACTATAGTTGCGATATGTGAGCTAGCTCTACAGATTTTATCACTATTTCACACTTTATCGAAATCTCTCCATGATGAACTGCTCATTACATAGTATTATTTAATTTTTTATTCTTCGCAAACGTATACTATTTATGCTATTCTTATATGTTTAATTCTTCGTTTTTGATTCTTTCCTTTTTCGTACTAGTCACCAATAACTGTTTTTTAAAGTCTACACCTACGACGATGAATTATAAATGGGCCCCATCATATGTGATGAAGGCATAAGAGAGATCATTGTAATTGCACGATCATAATATTCTTCATTAAGCAGCGCCGGAGTCGCGGCTCGGCAGAGCAAACTGTGACCAATAAGACTCTTTTAACGCTATTTTTGTTATTCGCATCACACACGACATTTATATATTACCATGTATATATATATTATTACTATAGTTATATTATATAGCTACATTTATATATATATATATATATTTTATATACCTTCCATGATATATACACAACCCATATATATATAAATATATTTATTATAATATTTATAGTTCATTATATATGTTCTTTTTTCGTGTATATATATGCTAGATTAATAGATAATATATGTGTGTAGATTTTAATGTCAGTGTTGTGTGTGTGCTGTGTTGTGTGCTCCTGTTGTTGTAGTGGTCTTCAGTCGGTGTTGCTGGTGTGTGGATTATATATATAATATATATTACTATATTTTGATTTAAATATAAACAATTTATACGATATTACATTTTATATATATTTATATTATATTAATTATTATATATATCTATCTAATATTTTTATATTATATATAGAGGGAGATAAAGGGAGAGATGGAGTGAGGAGAGAGTGATGAGAGTTGGTGGAGAGACCGAGCTGAAGAAACGTGTAGAAGTAGGGCGGGGTTAGAGAATAGCAGTGTAATTAGAGTCTAGTTAATTAGGAGGACTAGAAGTGATGAGACATCCCTTTTTTCGAATCGTCCGTTGACCGTGAGAGAGTCAACGGTGTACGTTTGCGATTAGTGCCAAATTGTACGACAGTAGAGATTTTTAATGACGTGTTTCAATTTTTTATGCCGTAATAGTATCACGATCCAATCAGACGAATGTTATAAATAAGAGACTTCTCCGCGCTTTATTTACCTAAGATATAAATGATCAGGTGTTATGCTTCTAGATTAACATATGTGAATAGAAATCATCAAACGGAAGATAAAGAAGGTAAGCACACAAGGAGACGTAAACAGAGATAAAAAGAAAGGAGGAGGAGGAAACGGTCGAATACTCGAAATGGAGGAGGAGGAGGTTGGAAGGTGGAGAGAGGAGGGAGGGGGAGGAGGAGGAGAAGGAGAGAAGGAGGTGCGAGGAGGTAGGAGGATAAGAGTAGGAAGATAAGAGTCAATATGGAGTGAGTGAGAGGAAAGATATTAGGGGGGAGGAGTTTGCGAGGTAGGAGGAGGAGAGATGTGGAGTAGAGGTATGGAGGAGGAGGAAGAGGAGGAGATGGTAGGAGACAGTGAGGGGGGGAAAAACCCGGAAATGATAAGAGTAAGAAGAGGAACGAGAAATATAGAAGGAAAAACGAAAGCAGGAGAATAAAGAGGGTAGAAGACATGGAGAAATCAATATCAATAAAGATGTGGAGTAGAAGAAGGTAGGAAGAACAGAAGCAGGAGTGGATAGATGACAAAACAACAATATAAAAAAACTCTCGGAGAGATATAGACGTTAGGAACATGAATTGTGCAAGTACGTAATTATGAGGCTCTCGCGCTCATGTTCATCTTTCAGAAAAAAAAAACTGCGATAAGGCGAAGGACCACAGAACAGACTCAAATGACGTACGTACGGTCAAGCCCAGTAGGCACAAGTAATCTTGTCTAATATATAATGATGATATATGAATCATAAGGCGGAATACTCAATATCTGATACTAAACCACGACTCTGGTCCCTTTGCAGTAATGATAACAGATGAACAATGATATACGGTAGTGGAAACCACAGTACATGGAGTAGTAATTTTGAAGAAAGCAGAAGAAAAAAAACCAGGAAGAACATCTCTCATATAACAACAGCAACAAAAACACCTAAACAAGCAAAAACAGCTAACAACAGAAACCACCAACACCCCCACTCACACAAACAAATAACAACTAAACAGTTAACAGTCTCAAAGACGAACGCGCTCAGTTACGCATAACAGCAGCCAATAATACACCAACCCTAGCAACAACTATAGCAAAAAAAAAAAAAAAAAAAACAAAGAAAAAGAAACTACATAAAATAACAGCAACACCACCAACACCAACATACTCAAAAATCACCCTCAGCAACAACAAACAAAAAAAACAAAAAAAAAAAAAAACACCAACCAAAAACACCAGCAGCAAAAAAAGGCAGAAGAAATAAGGACAAAACCATGAAGAGACGCGGAAGACCTCAAACGCCAAGCTCCAAATTCATGAGGACTCAGCTTGCAGCTAGCTGATCAACAGTCTGATCGAATGGAGGAGCTTTGGCCTGCAGGCGAGCGGTGCGCGGAAGAGCGGCGGGAGATATCTCGTGGCTATTAGCAAAACCAGATTTTACCAAGCTTCCCCCACCCCCGCCCCCAAGTCGCGTCAGGCCACCAACCCTAGAGGGAGGTAAGAGGGGGGGAGAGAGGGAGAGGGAAGGTTTGGGATAAGGTGGTAGGAAGGAGAGGTAAGGAAGGTCTCGGGAGAGGGAGGGGGGGGAGTAGGAGGGAAGAATAGGCGGGGGATGAGTAGTGAAGAGGGTAAGGGAGAGTGAGGGAGATCGATGTGTAGAGAGAGCTCCGCGTTAGATGTGAGACGAATGAGCTTTAAATGCTGAACAACTTATTGTTCGGAGATTAATTGTTTTGAGAGTTGATTAGGCTAAGGTAGTAGTTATCGCGAGATGTGAGAACGAGACTACAGGCCCGTGACTAGGAGGCAAGGAGATTGTAGGACGATCCGTGTTAGAAAATTTTACAACATATAATGAGATGTTTAGAAGAATCACGATATTGAGTTGTGATCTATATTGGTATTGCGCGTAGACTTTTAATTAGAGTATTCAATGGCACCCTTTTTTTGTAGTTATTTGCATGTTGCGCATCCTTGGACTTATAGTACTGAGCCTTTAGACGATGCGTTGACTCCCGAGATGAGTTAAGCGTATGTCTTGTGAGATCTCATGACTGACTCGTGATCGACATCACTCTTAGTATATGTTTAAGATAACTTTCTCGCAGTCCTCGTGAATGTGATGTATGAATGGGGATTGGCTTAGAGTGATAGATTATATGCTACTTTGGTATTGCTGTTGGGGATTTGATAGCGGGACGAATTGTCAGTAAGATGTTTAATTGGCATGTGAGAGCTGAAAGAATAGAGAGTAAATTATTAGAGAAAGAGAAGCCGGAATGTTATATCGAATGATTGTATGTAATGTACACAGTGAGAATAGATTTAGAAGCAAACGGAAAGTTATGTATAGACACAAATTATCTGACCCCCCCCTCCCGCAAGAAAGCAGAATTTTGAGTCTAGTCAGTTAGGCTTATAGAGGTAATTAAGTAGTCGATGCAAATACTTTCGAGTTGATATGACACTAACGATTAAAAAAATGTGATTCCCAATTAAAAGTAGAACTATTGATGTATTTACTGTGAATATAATAAGGTTTAATTTCCCTTTAGATATGAGGGAGAAGTTTTCTCGTGGCGTGAGTACAGTTACGCGCTCTCTACTATCTTGCATTCGTTCTATCTTTAGCTTCGTTCCCTTATAAATTCTCTCTTTGTCTTCTCTTCCTCTCACTTTCCATTTCTCTTCTTTTATCCCTTCTTTTTTATTGCCGATCTTTCCAGTCTCTCATCATTTCTTACTGAGCTACTCTCTACATTCTCCACTTCAAATCTTCTCTTCTCTACTTAAATATTTACCTCTCTATGAAGTCTCTGACTCTTCTTCCTCTTCTGTCTCTCTCTCTCTCTGCTGCTGCTACTCACTCTCTCTCATCCTCTCTTCATACGTCTTCTCATCTACTCTGTCTACCCTCCCCGGATCCTCTCTCTGCTCCTTTTCTCCTACCACTCTTACTTCTTCTCTGTCGTGCTCTCTCTGCTCTCTCTACTCTCCTCTGCTCTCTCTACTCTCTCTTCTCTCTTCCTCTCTCTCTCTTCTTTCTTTCTTCGCTCTTCTCTAGCTATTTTCTCGCTCTCCTTGTCTTGTCATGCTCTCTTCCTTCCCTCGCTTCTCTCTTTACTAGGCCTCTCATTTCTTCTGTCTCCTGTCTTCTTCACTTCTCTTATTCTCTGTGTCTAATTCATGCTCCTGCTGTCTGTGCCTACTATTCTCTCTTCCTCTGTCCTGCTCTCTTACTTCTCTCTCTCTCATCTGCCCTGTGTCTCTACCCAAAGCGTCGCTCTTCTCCTCATTCTCTGCTCTCTCTTGTGTCCCCTCTCGTGCAGTGTCTTCTTCCACTTTTGTTGTGATATGGTATTGTTTTTCCGCTCAATCAATCTTTGAACCTAAAGTCGCTAGGTGGCCGTTATCTGATGAATTATTATAGAGTGTGTTCATAGTGACTTGTGTAATGTGTATAGAAACGTACACGGAGTCGCGCATATCGTTCTGGCAGATATTTAAATTTGCCTTGGTCTCGTGCCACTATGGTTAGACGCAGTCTTTTCGCTTTCGCTTGTATTTTCTTTTCGTCCCTTTACTCATTTCTTCGTAGTGTTTATTGCGTCCGGAAAGAGGATATGAGCTTTGATGTGTTACCGTCTTTGCTTTGCGACTGTTTTCTCTATTTGACCGGGTTCTCGATGTGTTTTGGTATTGGTCTGTCTTCGGTTTCATACGTGCCGCGTTGATGGGGTTCTCAAGTACTGGGGCTGCTCTCGCTTCGGCTGTGCCTCTCTGTGGTGTTGGCTTGTGTAGCTTATTCTGTTGCTGCATCGCCGTTATATAAGATTCTCAAAGGCGTGATTTGGTTATGTGTTGTCTTGTCATCTGTTTGTGCTCTCACTCTACTTGTAAGTGCTTCGCATGTCTACCTGCTTTCTGTCCTCTCTCGTCTTCACCTTAGAATTTTTCTTCGCACTATGTGCGTCGTATTTTAATACAACACGACTCACACGCAGATCATCTCACATCACAGCAACACGACACACCGAGACTCAAACTCGTGACTACGACTCACGGAGACATCTGACGCAACACTGATCACTACACATCACCTCTATATTTTAATCATTTAGGATAATGTATGGATTTATTTATAGGTACTAATAGCAAGGTACAGATTCATTTTTGTGTTTGTTATCTATTTATATTTATTTTAAATTCTATGTCTTTATGGATCTCGCGTGTTAAGAGTCTCAGGCTATGTCTTACTTACTCTTTTCACTTCTGATTGTACGATGTGGAATAGTGTAGCAGGTGACATTATAATGTTACATGTCTTAGGCTTCCCTAGTTTTTAGCCATTTGCTGTTGAATCTCGCAGGCACTGCCGCACGCCCTAACCACTTTCCCCTTGCCTCTTATGCTTTTTAAGGGATGGCTGTGAGTAGTGATGAAGATGATGAGTGAGGAGAGAGGATGAGATCGGAAACTGATTGTGGTGAGAGAATGTGGTAGATGCGTAAGAGAGAGATGAGAGAGGAATTTTTGTTCGAGGAGAAAGATTATGGAGTTTGTTTAGAGATCTATGCATGTATGGTGAGAGATGGAGCACGATGTAGGAGGAAGAACGCTCGGAAGATGACGATGACAGAGCTGAGAGAAGGAGTGAGAGGTGAGCTGATAATCGAGAGCAGCGCAGATGAAGTTAGTAGAAGAGGGGTCTTTGTGAGTCAGAGGTGGAGGCGAGATAGTAATCGCAGAGAGTAGAAAATTTACTTTAGTCATAGCATTAATATATATGTATCTATTATTTTTCTAGACCTAGCCGTATCATACAAGACGATTTAATGTAGGAGGATAGATCGATAGATGGGGAAAGATGAAGATGTAAGTTAGAGCTAAATTTTGGAGTAGGATAGATGAGCATTGGCCTAGACATGGAGAAAGAGAGATGCGAAGACTTGAGAGAGACAGATCAGTCTGGAGGTGAAGTAGAGAGGAGAGACCTATCATATCTTAACCGAGGAGGAGGAAGTATTTTGAAGATGAAAGTGATGGAGGAGGAGAAGAGCATGGTAGTTATAGAAGCATTGAGACTCTGAAGATGAGAAGATGGAGAGAGTGATTTGCTGACGTTAGGTCTAGGGATGAGTGGAATTGGCCGGAGGGCAAGAGTAAAGTTGGGCTTGATCCGCTGCCCACGTTGAGCGGTAGAAAAGGGAGTCAGGTAAAGAGGTGAGGAGTAATATATACTGGAGAGGAGGAAGGTGAGCACTCATATCGCTGTATGTAGGTTCGAGTTTGATGTGGTGTGATGCCAGCGTTTCGCCCGCAGTGACCGCTTTGCTGTCCTGGGGGATGACCCAGCTTAGAATGCGTTCACAGGGGAGAGACATAGATTAAGGGTTAAAAGGATTTGTTACTAGTTCGGCAGCATTTGAGACTTGTCCGCCGCACAAGTAGTCAGGTCAGCTCGTGTCAGTTGTGGTTATGGTCTGTGTGTATTAACTTCACATGTGAAATGAGGAGTGGAGAACCGGTCTATCTGTTCATATACTGGGGAAGCTAAGATTTGAGGATGCATAAGAGTTCAGATATTAGTTGTGACTAGAAAGCAGGTGTGTAAATTAGTATAATTATTTTTGAATATATTGTTTTATATGAATGCTAAGCATGACTGTCAGTATATTCTTTTGGCTTAGCAATTTATAACTAAGGTATAAGTATACTTATTTTAGTCCACATCACACATCCTATATTATTACTATAGTATTATTTTTATTGAGTGCTTATAGACTATCATTATTATCTGGATATTAATATATCTTAGTAGTATATAATATACATACATCGCATCACTACGCACACCTCTACACAACACACACACACGACTCACAGCTTGCGACATCACTACCACGATCACATATTACTTATTAAGATGTATATTCTATATAGAAGTAAGGCAATTTATTTTATATATTGTATATATATTATATAAAACACCTACACACACACATGTGTCACATCACTCTACTATATACAATCACTACTAGTACATATATCTAATGATCATTATACTTTATATATCATATATGATTATATTTACCTCCTTTTATATATATGATATCACTATCATGATCATGCTCATCACTATCTAACACCATGAATAGTACATCGTGCTCTGCTTCTATTTTCTTTTGATAGAGTTCGTGGTCGTGTGAATACAATATAATTAGGTGTTATAAGTTGACTTTTGAATTTGAGTACATGTAATATGTCTGATGGAGAGTTTTTATGTATTTGCTAAGATTGTAATTGTAAAATATTACAGACGCTGATTGTAGGCTTCATACGCAAAGTCTTGCTAAACACACTCAGCAAACACATCTTCAGAATGCAAAAACTCTTATTTTACTAACGCGACCTCGTTTAAAGAACGCAATAAACACGTGCTCTGAGAGTTAGATTAAGTCAATCTTGAGATAACACATTCATTCAACTATCGCTACTACTTATAGAACATCTAACTCATTACTAGATAGATTCTTGCAAGTAAACTCGACAGAAAAACAATTGATATTTAATATCAGAAAAATTTAATCTCTGAATAAATCTCACACGCACAAACTCACTGGACTCAGATATCACACAAACAAGAACTCAGAAAACAGAGAACGCAACTACTCTTCAACTCTATGCAAAGACACCAACATCCACGACCCACCACCCAACACACAGCAACGCTCACTCGCAACCCAGCCCATCACTATCTCACCACACGACCACTCGCGCTAGACACACACAACACATCATCAACTACACACTCACCAACTTACCTAACAGACACTCTAGAAGACAACTACTACGCACACACAAAACTTCACATTTCCGATATCCCCTCACCTTTGCTCCCGCATCCTACTACTTGTCTTCGAAATTCTACTTATGAAGGGACACTCTTATGTGCCATCAGCAAGGACGCTGAGGGCATGTAAGATGTTCGATTTCACAAAAACATTATGTGTAGGTTGTGGTTCGTACTTGATTTACATGAGTTATTCCATCGCCAATGTCGGCAGCATGGACGTTCTCTAACTGTAGTCGCCTGGGCATCTCTCGCCGACTGTCAGCAATTTGTCGAATGGACTTACTCGCTGTGTTTCTTCTTGTGGAATGTACTCGGTATTTTGCATTTCCTGTATGCATTTGTGTATCATGTCTTTTACGTGTGGAGCCCAAGGATGGATGGTGATAGTGGTTTTGTTTGATGTGTTCCCGTTTGTGCTTTGTGGGTTGTAGGCATGCTGTGTATTGTGTTTGCTTACGTAGCTCGGTTTGTCATAGAACAGACAATAGCTAGTCAAAGCACAGCTGACACACACCACACCATAGACAACACGACATGCTCATACACGTACATTAGCAATTTACACTGTTCACACACTTACACTCTCACGTACACTCGTATCACAGCACGATCTCACTACATTCACTCTCAACCACCACGCACACCTCATCTCTCATCGCAGCACAGATACACACCACACCGCACACTACACACCATAACTCTACCACACGTCAGCACTAGCATGAGGACTTGTCTCTGTTTTTTTAGATAGAAGATAAAACACACCTCTCATCGCGACGTGATCAGGTTCTACTCTCAAAGCACGCGCAGAGATAGTGGGAAGCCGATGTGGCGGAGACTATTTTGAACGGCACTTTTCAGCCTCTAGTAATTCAAGCGATGGAGATTCTAGCGTGTGTAAAACCCGTCTCTCAGAGGCGACCGTCCGCTTGTCCTTCCCCTGACGGCTTCTCTCTTCCTTCTCGCTCTGTTTCCTTTATATCCTCATTTTTCTATGTTCGCATGGGATTACGTTCTGCCTTATCTAGATCCTTGTATCCTTTTTCCTCCTTGCGCTTTTTTCCTGTTATTCCTGTGTACGATTCCTTTCTTCCATTATCTTCTCTTTCTCATCCTCTCCGTCTTTTTACTTCTTCACTCAGTTCTACTGTCTTCGACATTTAGTGCAATCTTTCCACTGTTAAGATCTCTCTTGGTCTCTGTCTCGCTTGCACCTCTACGACTTTTTCTCTCTTCATTGCCTACTCAGTCATCATTTGACATTACTTGTTCTTATTCCTTTTCTCGCTTTTCTTTGCTCGCATCTATTCCTGTGTCAGACTGTTTTATCTCGTCTTGTAAGGTTGCTTCTCTTTATGTCTGCTTATGCATTATGCCCTGTGTAGTTACGTTCCGTGGCCAACATCGTGGCACTGTCGACTCTATCCTCTATTCTGCATTTCCAGTTAACTTGGGTTGTACTCTTCCTTTCTCTAAACATTAGCCTCTCGGTATACATTTTTCTGTCTTCAGTCTTTGGGTCCTCTCGATCTCATGCCTTTAACATTCATCCCTCCCATGTTCACCAGTCCCCACACCCCTTTCCTCTTTGCTTATCTTCGTTTCCACTTTCTCTCTGTACCTTCCATTCCTTTTCATCTCTTCTTCCTCCTTCTTAACTGACCTTGCTTACTTTCACTTTTGTCTCACCCGCCTCACCGATCCTTACTTCCTCACTCCTCCTCCTGCTCTAGCCATCTAAGAAGATGTCACCTTCCGAATCTCTTCTGTCAGCTTTTTCCCTATCTCCTTATCCTTTGCCTTTTTCCTTTCCGCTCCCTTCATTCGTTTCTCTTCGCTGTGGTCTCTTGTCTTTCCTTCTTCTCCTAACTTCTCGCTCCATATCCTGTTCTTTTCCTCGCCGACTTGCCGCCACCATAACTGTCAATCCGTACGTTCTCTTAGTTCGAGCCTTTCAATCCTTTCCTCTCCCCCACCCTTGCTGACCTGATTCTATTTCACTCGTTACTGAGGACCGTCCTCTGCTTTGTGTCATTCACCCCACTGTCTACACCTTGCAGCAGATCGCATGCTATTCTGGACCTCTTTCCTGCTTCCGCATCCTCCTTACCTCTATCTTTGTTCAGTTTCTTCAGTCCTCTCCTCTCCTTTTCTCCTCTTCGCTCCTTACTCCGTCTCATCCTTACTTTCCCTACTGTCTGCTATGTGTCTCTCCCCTTGTTTGCTCAATCCACTTTCCTTCCTCAGCGCTACCATCCTCCTCCATTCTTTCATCGTAGCTCCCAGCTTCCATACAGATCTCTTTTCCTTGCTTTCGCTCTTTCTTCTGTCGCTCTCAGTGCTCTCCTCATGGTCATCCTCTTCACTTGTCGTTCCTTCATTCTGTTCCTTCCCTCTTCTTTCCCCATACCCCTCCTCCTTCCTCCTCTATCTCCTCCTTGCCTGCTCGTCCTTTTTACTTACCAACCCTCCCTACTGTCCTCCTAGGCCTCCTCCCCCTCCTCCATCTCCTTCCCCTCCTCTTCTCCTCCCTCCTCCTGTCCCTCCTTTCCTCCTACCTTGCCCTACATACGTCTCCTCGACCCGCTCCTCGAGACGTCTACTCCTCCTCTCCTAAGCATCCCCCGCGCCCTCGTCTGCTCCTTACCCTTCCCTCGCGCCTCCTCCCCTCTCCCTCCTCCTCTCTCTGCCTTCTCTTCCTCCTCTTACTCCCCCATCCTTTCCGTTCCTTTCCTACCTCATCGCCTCGCCTTCCCTCACCATCTTCCTTGTCCTGCCTCCGTCCTAACCTCTCTCCTTCCCCCCTCCGACTCCTCCACCCTCCCTCCCCCCCCCCCCTATCCCCGCCCTGGAGCCGGGTCGCTGCCGTAAATAAAAGGCAGGGCGAGAGACAGGAGCCCTCGGAATTGCTGCCAGCTCAGCGGAGGCTCTCACGTTCCCTGTCCTTGCTCCTCTCCCCTCTCCCTCCCCTTCCCCTCTTCCCCTCTTCCCCTCTTCTTCTCCCTCACCTGGTCGCATTTCCTTCCCTCTTTTTTTTTTTCCCGTCTCTTTGTCCTTCTTGTGTTTTTTTGGTCATTATTTTTTGTTTCTTTTTTTTTCTTCTCAAGTTTGTTTTACTTTCTCCCTCCTTCTTGCTATTTTATCCTCCTTCTCCATCACCTGCCCTCATCCTTCCCTCTTCTTTTCCCTCCCTCACCTCTCTCTTCATCCTCGTCCCCTTTCTCTTCTCTTCCTACTCCCTCTTCCCTTTCGCTCTCCCCTTTACCTTCTTATCTTTCACTTACCTTCTCCCTCTCTCTTCTTCTCCACCTCCTCCTCCTCCCTGACTAGCCCTCCCCTTCCCTCACTTACCCTCCCCCCCTCCCCTTCTCTCCTCCCTCACCTGCCCTCCCCCCTCCCCTTCCCTCCCCCCCACCCCTTCTCTCCTCCCTAACCTCCCCTCCTCCCTCACCTCTCCCTTCATCCTCCTCCACCTCCTCTCCTCCTCTCCCCTCCCCCCCCCCCCTCCCTCCATCTTTCCCCCATCTCTTTAACCTCCCCCTCCCTTCTCCCACCCCCCACCCCCCAGCCAAGCAAGAATAATTATAATCGCGATGCCACTTTGTCTCGTGGTCCTCGGAAGAAAGTGAAACGAGGAACCCAATGCCGCCGGGGAAGAGTAATAAAAAATGGGGAAAATGCTGTGCTCATTTTCTATATGTTTTGTGAAATGTCTCTGCACATAGATGGCTCTGCTAGTGCTTAGCCACAATGGAGTCAATTACTAGACCTTGTGACCTTACCTGATTTGAATTGTCTGGAAAAACGTATTTTTTACTAATGCTATGAATATCGATGGTGTTATTTTTATTATAAACATTATAATTACTACCATGTTAAAAACATTAGTAACAGCAAAATAAGAAAACGTAAAATATTTTCGTAAATCAAAAAAAGGATAAACGGTCGAGACAGGCAGTGCTCGTAATTGGCTCATTGGCGACTTAGTACAAGTGCAGCCATCTATGTGTAAAAAAATCAAACAAGTAACTCACAGTGGACATGGCACGTGCGTACACGTCATGCCCGTCGGTTCTGACGAGATTCCTGCGTTCGGAAATGATGTTTGTGGAGGCTACTCTTTTTATTATTGTCATTATAGTTATTATTATCACTTTCATTGTTATTATTGTTGATATTATCATTATCATTACTAGCATAATTGTCGTTATTGGTATTATAATTATCATTACTATTTTCGTTATTGCTATTATCATCATTATCAATGCTGATATTACTATTATCATTAATATTATTAGTTTCATTATCATTATCATTATTATCATTATCATTATTACTGATGATCCGACCATCATCATTATCATCATTACTTTTATCATCGTTGTGATAATCATCTAATCTATCGACAAGAAAATGAAGATATAATGAAAAGATAATCTTGTCTTACTCATTCTCTTCCGAGAAAATTAAGATGTAATGGAAATTAAGATATAATGAAAAGACATAATTAAAATATAATTATATAAAATATATAATTCAGACATATTTTAGATAAAATTAAGATACAATTATATAAAATATATAATCAAGGTATAATTAAGATATAATTAAGAAGATTAATTTATATATAATTATACAAAAGATTCACTAATTCTTTACTTCTTCATATAATATTACAAAGAAGACAATCACTTTTAGCTTATTCATTCATGTATTTATTTACCTATGTCATTTATTAATTTACCTATTTACCTATATATATATATATATATATATATATATATATATATATTTTGATTTGCTCTCTAGCACTGAGCACGTATCAAGGGGCAAGGTGGGGAGGGGGGAGGGGGGGTCCAAGGCCTTGTAAATCTAGAGTGAATGAGGTGATGTTCTGGTGGTGGAACGGGGGGGGGGGGGGAAGGGGAGGGGGTAGAAGAGATGAGGGAAAGAGAGAAAAGGGGAAAAGGAGAGGGAAGAGAGGAACAGGAAAGAGAGGAAAAGGAGAGGGAAAAGAGGAAAAAGAGAAGGAAAAGAGGAAAGGGGAGAAGGAAAAGAGGAAAAGGAGAGGGAAGAGAGGATAAAGAGAAGGAAAAGAGGAGAGGGGAGAGAGAGGGAAGGGGAAATAAAAGAGGAGTATAAAGAGCACAGAAGAGAGGGAGGGGGGAAACGAAGAGTGAGGAAGAGAAGAAAGGGGAAAAAAAAAAGAAGGTAAAGAGGACATATGAGAGGGAAAGGAGAAGAAAGAGGGGAGAGAATGGGATAGGAAGAGGGGAAAAGGGTGAATAAGTACATAAGAAAGAGGGAAAGGGGGAAAGTAGGAAAGGACAGAAAAAGAGGGAAAAGGAGGAGGGGAGAGGAGGGAAGGAAGGAGGAAGGGTGAAAGAACTGATAAAGAAGAGAAAGAGAAGGATAAGGAGCACATG
Source organism: Penaeus chinensis (assembly GCF_019202785.1). NCBI lineage: Eukaryota > Metazoa > Arthropoda > Malacostraca > Decapoda > Penaeidae > Penaeus > Penaeus chinensis. Next base: position 14,086,765 of record NC_061861.1, on the reverse strand, counting down.
CGAAGGAGAAGGAGGAGGAGGAGGAAGAGGAGGAGGAAAAGGAGGAGGAGGAAGAGGGGGAGGAGCAGGAGTTAGAGGAGGAGAAGGAGGAAGAGGAGGAGGAGGAGGAGGAGTAGGAAGAGGAGGAAGAGGAGGAGGAGGAGGAGGAGGAGGAGGAGGAGGAGGAGGAGGAGGAGGAGGAGGAGGAGGAGGAGGAGGAGGGGGAGGAGGAGGAGGAAGAGGAGGAGGAGGAGGAAGAGGAGGAGTAGAAGGAAGAGCAGGAGGAGGAGGAAGAGGAGGAGGAGGAGGAAGAGGAGGAGGAGGAGGAAGAGCAGGAGGAGGAGGAAGAGGAGGAGGAGGAGGAAGAGGAGGATGAGGAGGAAGAGGAGGAGGAGGAGGAGGAGGAAGAGCAGGAGGAGGAGGAAGAGGAGGAGGAGGAAGAGCAGGAGGAGGAGGAAGAGGAGGAGGAGGAGGAGGAGGAAGAGCAGGAGGAGGAGGAAGAGGAAGAGCAGGAGGAGGAGGAAGAGGAGGAGGAGGAGGAAGAGGAGGAGGAGGAGGAGGAGGAAGAGCAGGAGGAGGAGGAAGAGGAGGAGGAGGAGGAGGCGGAGGAAGAGCAGGAGGAGGAGGAAGAGGAGGAGGAGGAGGAGGAAGAACAGGAGGAGGAGGAGGAGGAGAAAGAGCAGGAGGAGGAGGAAAAGGAGGAGGAGGAGGAGAAAGAGCAGGAGGAGGAGGAGGAGGAGGAGGAGGAAGAGCAGGAGGAGGAGGAGGAAGAGAAGGAGGAGAAAGAGGAGGAGGAGGAAGAAGAAGAGGAGGAGGAGGAGGAAGAGCAAGAGGAAGAGGAAGAGGAGGAGGAGGAAGAGGAAGAGTAGGAGGAGGAGGAAGAGCAGGAGGAGGAGGAAAAGGAGGAGGAGGAGGAGGAGAAAGAGCAGGAGGAGGAGTAAAAAGAGGAGGAGGAGAAGGAGGAGCTCGCCGTGATAGCCGCTAGTGGCACTCAAGTACAGTCAATGGAGAGCTGAGAAGCTGGCCACAGAGAGCGTCAGCACAATACACTCTTAAGAACAACATTGTCTCAGCATCTGCAGGTCTTTATCGGGAGGTCTTTTAAACGGGTGTCTTTTTAAAGGGAGGGGGAGAGGTTGCAAGAAGCTTGGCCTGCAACTTGAACACACTCGAAGGCCGCTTTTTCGTCATTAGCATATACTTTTGCTTTTTCGTCTTTTTCTTCTTCATATTATTATTATTAATATTATTATTATTATTATTATTATCATTATTATTATTATTATTATTATCATTGTTGTTGTTATTATCATTATCATTATTATTATTATTACTGTTCTTCTTCTTCTTTTATTATTATTATTATTATTATTATCATTATCATGATTTATCATTGTTATTACATTATTATTATTATCATAATTATTATCATTAGCATTCTTATTCTTATTATCATCACTCTCATCATCATTATTTCTCTTATTGCCCTTATTACTGTCAGTATCAGAGCTGGGTAAGCTTTTTTGCCTTTTCTTTTAAAGTTCTTGAGAAAAGTTCATTTCGGCCTCCAGTGAAGTTCATTCAGATAACATACGCACATTTAAGCATAAAAAAACAAACAAACACATGCCCGGAGATAATGTACGCATATGATGCTTTTGTAAATATGCTTTTACGAACATATAAACACACAGTCACACACAAATATTGCATTTAAGTACACGTATATGTAAGTAAGTACAATAGGACTATAATACATCCCGTATATTCTTGCCCTATAAAGATGACGAGAATAATATACATATACATTGCATATTACCCTTAACTAGCCATCATGTACTTTCTTTATATTAAGTAAATTAACAAAAAATCAGTTATCAGAATTATTCCGGAAAGAAAACCTGTTTATTTACTTATCATTTCAGATATTTATTTCTTCCATATATCCTTAAACATTTTTTTTTTCTAATGAATTATCATCTTACTTATTCTTTTACTTATAGCCTTAACTGTCTACTTAATAACTTTTATACTTATATATTCATTAATGTATTGATTTACCTACTGTATTCACTTGAATATTCATCTATTTACTCGTTATTCCAGATTTATATGTGTAAAATCTCGTACTCTAATATACCCATTGATTCATCTATTCGTGAGTCAACTTATTACGATCCCGGTGTTATAATGCATCAGGTAATAAAATTAATTTGCTCATTCATAAATCGACTCATTCATCTCTTTCTTTCTCTATTGCTCTAAAATTTATTCACTCCATTTACTCGACTTACTCATCTCGTTTATTCGTGTATCTGTCTGTTGCTCTTCTATCTATTTGTTTTTTCTCATTCTTGCAATCACTCATTATTATCTCTTTCTCTATTGCTCTTCCAGGGACATGTTGCAACGGAGTGCAGAAGCCGCCAACTAGAGGGCGACGCAGGAAGCCGCTTGCAACACGAGCTCCCACCCCCCCTTCCTCCTTCTTCCCCTCCCCCCTCCTTCTTTTCCCCCCTCGCCCCCCCCCTCCCCCCCCCTTCCCTGCCCCTACAGTTCTTAAGTCAACACCACTAAATCTACGAATGAAACCTGAGGGGGTGGGGAGGGGAAGAGGGGGGACGCCCTTTATTTAAATTCTTTTAATTATATATTTTCTTGGTCCTTTTATTATCTCTCCCTCTCTCTCTCTCTCTCTCCAAGAGGGAGGAATGATATGCATAATGGAGGGAAAAGTTTTGGAGATTTCGTTTTTTCTTTCTTTCTTTCTTTCTTTAGCTGTTTAGAGAGAGAGAGATAGATAGATAGATAGAGATAGATAGATAGATAGAGAGAGAGAGAGAGAGAGAGAGAGAATGACAGAGAGAAGAGAGAGAGAGAGAGAGAGAGAGAGAGAGAGAGAGAGAGAGAGAGAGAGAGAGAGAGAGAGAGAGAGAGAGAGAGAGAGAGAGAGAGAAAAGGAAACTAAAAAAAAAAAAAAAAAAGCCTCTCCTCAAATATACAAAATGAACTGATAAATCATCTCATGTCACTCACATCTATCAAGTCCATTATACAGTCTTATCTATCGAGACGAAATCCTTCTCTCCATCCATTTGTATGCCTTCAATATCATGTCTCATTTACCCCTTTGTCCTGCAGATGCCCCTTGACACCACAAAAAGGCCTGTAAATTTACACTGATATATTAAGTTAAAATCACCATTATGACCATAGGAAAACCTTATGTGTCTAGAGCTTATAGCAGGACTTTTAGAAAAGATAGGAATGGAAATGAATAATATCACAATAAATATTTTTTCAGTAAAAATCATACATAATCTAACAGGCCTTTGTTGATATATAAATAAATCACGCGTAAAATAAAAAATAAAAATATATAAATATATATATATATATATATATATATATATATATATATATATATATATATATATATATATTTCCGCCGAATTTTTTTTCGGCGGAGAGACTGTGGTTAAGGTAAGGGTTAGAATCTCCTTTGGAATCAGACTGAATAAATTTACAATACAAATTCAAATTCAATAGAAATCTAGTTTGCCGTAGTTTTTATACATTAAGGTTTAAAATAAGATCTTTAATGTAATATAAAATAATGTAAAAACCCTATATAGAAATGACAGACTAAATCACTCCACAATGCATATCCATGTTCTGGGAAAACCATACGAAATCAACACATACCTATTACATAATCACCGGAATTACGTCACTCCAGCCAAAGACGTAGAACAAATGCAATATGCACGCCATCCCACGGCAGAATTGCACATTATCTTCGCCTTCACCTTTTGTGCCACTCTACGCCCTGCCCGGTTCGAGAGACCACCGCGCTAGATAGAAACCAGGTCCCTAAGACAGACTCGAGAATCTCTGCCCACATCCAAAGGAGCATAGAGATAAAATAAAAAAATATGAACTAGCCACTCATCCCAGATTCTGGAGTACTCCGATTATAAATCTTTAATCATCTCTATCAATTCTAATCATTAAACAATTAACTCTTGTATTTGCATGTTTTGTATTTCGAAAACTTTTACTAAATTTTTTTTTATCATTTTAATTAATTTGGTGCTTTCGACACAGATTTTCTTCTCGTTTTTACTTTCTTTCTCAAAAGAGACTTTGCGAATCAGAGTACTCCAAAGTCCGGATTGAGTTGCCAGTTATTTCTTTCCAGCGAATAAACGCAAGATAGTTGGTTAAACGGATAGATGACAAAATGGAAGGCAAAACAGAAAACCAAGTTGAAGGCATGAAAAGGGGTGAAAAAGTCGGGATTTGGATCGTTCAAGGATATCGTACTGTCCTCATAAAGGTCTTGTTTTATTTGTTATATATACAATAGAGCAAGAGAGGTACGCTTAGTTGTGCGTGTTGTATTGCCTTTCATTACATCAAAAGAAAGAAGAGGAGAAAGCAGCAAATGGAGAGTGAGAAAACACGTAGAATAAAAAAAAGAGAAAAGAGAAAAAAGAATACAGACACAAAAAAAAGGAAAACTATGAATACAGACATAAGAGTAAGTAATAAAAACATTAAGTCCTGATAATAATCAATAACAAACTTAGACCAATGAAGAAAAAATAAAAACAGGAAATCAGAAGGAAGGCAGTCTCTCCCCCCCTCCGCCACCTACCAACGCCCCCCCCCCCCATCCCCATTCCTTTCCCCTCACTCAAGGATTCAACTTTGGCGTCCCCCTGCCCCTTCCCCTGCTTCTCCCTCCCTCCTCTTCCCCTTCTTCTCCCTCCCTCCCCCTCACCCTGCCTCTCCCTCCCTCTCCCTTCCCCTGCTTCTCCCTCCCTCCCCCTTTCCCTAAAAAGGAATCCCCCCCCCCCCTTCCTCCCAGGATCCTCGAGAAATGTTCAACAAGCTCCTCTCCTCCCTTCCCTTTTCCCTCCCTCTCTCCTTCCCTCCTTCAAAGACTCCACTCCCTTCCCTCGAGAGATATTCCACAAGCTGACCTATCCCCTTCCTCTTTCCCTCCCTCCCTAACTTCCTCCCTCCTTCCCTCCTTCTCTCCCTCCCCCCCTTCCGTCCTTCCCCCTCCTTCCTTCCTTCCCTTCCTCCCTCCCTCTCTCTCTCCCTCCTTTCCTTCGAAAAATATTCAACAACCTTGTCCTTCCCACCCCCTCCTCCTTCTCCCCATCTCCCCTCCCCCACTCCTCCACCCCTCCACCCCGCCTTGGATATCTCATCATTGTCATTCAAATCCATTTTAGGGCGATTGCTATAATCCAATCTGAGACGAATTGCAAGTGTTATGTGATCATTTATCCTTCATTCCGATTGGATTATGGATTGGCTGTTAGGCTCGTTATCCACTGGATCAACGGCAATGGGTAAAGACTAAGGTAAAGTAAGATTTTAAGAAATTTCTTGCGGCGGAGAGACTGTGGTTAAGGTAAGGGTTAGAATCTCCTTTGGAATATTTAGGGTTAAGGTAAGTGGAGAGACAGTGGCTTTAAATTCGAAGGGTTTAAGGTTAGGTAAACAAGTTTTAAATTTGTGATTAAGGTAAGTTAGAAAAGTCTATTTCAAGCGTATGGCTAAAGTAGGTTAGAGAGAATGTGGCTTCATCAGATGTATTCATGATGAAGGTAAGGTACACCGACTGTTCTTAATGTATGGTGAAGTTAAGGTACACAAAATATGGTTTTAAATTCCAGCGAGTATAGTGGGAAAATGTTTATGGCAACAGTGAAGTAGGAAGGTTAAGGTAAAATGGGACACAATGCTAAAGTGTTTATGGCTAAGGTAAGGGAGAGAAGCCATGGTCTTGAGTGCTTAAGGCAGAGAGAGACATTGCCTTCAAGTTTAAGGCAAGGCAGACATGTTGTGCTTTTGAATACTTATGATTAAGCCAGGGCAAAAAAAAAAAAAAAAAAAAAAAAAAAAAAAAAAAAAAAAAAAAAAAAAAAAAAGTGATAATAATAATAACAAAGTAGACACAGTGAACTTTCAAATGATTATGACTAAGGTAGTGTAGAGAGACTAACGATAATAATAAGTAGAATAATAACATAAATAATTATTATGAAAGTAAAAACAACAACAGAGATTATGTATTTGCTTATAATAAAGATGATGATGAAATTGGAGCAACGAAAACAACCGCAATCGCAGCGACATCAAGGAAACAACGACAGCAACAACGAAAAACAACAACAGATTTAGCGTCGTGTTTAAAGCAAAATAAAGTGAAGGGAGACCTACATGGAGAGAGAATACAGTGTTGC
>NC_061861.1:14068023-14075523 GCF_019202785.1 Penaeus chinensis | reverse complement strand
CACACTAGTAGCTAAACAGAAAGGTAAACAAACCAAAGACAACAATAAAAAATAAAACATGGTTGTCTTAGTATTCCCAGTATGGTTGCCACATTTCATGGTCCTTCATGTTCCCTTCCAAGAGCTTTGGGGAAAAATTGGACTGTTGTGGCGTGGTGGAGGGTCGGGGTGGGGTGGAGGGTGGGGGTGGAGGGACGGGGTGGGGGTGGAGGTGGGGGTGGGGGTGGGGGTGGGGGTGGGGGTGGAGGGTGGAGTTTGGGGGTGGGGGTGGAGGGTGGAGGTGGACGGTGGGGGTGGTGGGTGGAGGTGTACGGTGGAGGGTGGGGGTGGGGGTGGGGGTGGGGGTGGGGGTGGGGGTGGGGGTGGGGGTGGGGGTGGGGGTGGGGGTGGGGGTGGTGGAGGGTGGAGGTGGACGGTGGAGGTGGGGGTGGAGGTGGAAGTGGAGGCAGGTACATGGTTTGATCTAGTCCAGTCCCTCTTCCTCTGCCTTTATCTCTGTTAATACAAGCTGAAGCAAGATTTGTAAAAGCTTCCCGCAGCTTAGAAACTCTCCATGTTTTAATCCAACACTACAGAAGATGAATAACAAGGCGTTACGGCGCTTCGAAGGTATAGTTATAGCAGAAAAGTAAAGCGGATATAACATATTCTACAGTGAGCATAGTTTAAGCCTTGACAAAGAACCAGTTCGGTAGTTCCACTTCTTTCTTTATTCTATTTCCGCCTCTATGGCATTTATACTTAAGGCGAAGACAGTCATACCACGCTAAGTACCAGTGTCTAGTTGCCAGATATTACTTTATGTTCGTGAAGTTTGACAAAATGGTAAAGGTGACATCAAATGAACCACCTGATATACACTTATTAGGTTTATTGAAAGTGAGATGCCACATACTGTTTTGTCATTCATTGCCGAGAAAGTGCGAAATAATTAGAGATAATGATGTCAATGATAATGATAATGGTGTTCAAATGATAAGGATAATAGCGATAATAATAATGATAACAATGATAATGATGATAATAATAATAACAATAACAATAATGATAATAATGATAATGATAATAATGTTAATAATAATACTAATGATAACAATAATAATAAAAAAAATAATGATGATAATGAAAACAATAATGAAAATGATGATAATGATAATGATGGTAAGAATGATAGTGATAATGAAAACAATAATGCTGATAACAATGATATATACATTGATGAAAAAAAATTATAATTATGCTAACAATCATATTGATGAAAATACCAACATTAGTGATAAACATATCATCAATAATGGCAATAACAATCATCAATTTGCTAACATTATCAATGTCCTTGATATAAACCTTATTACAACTCCATTCTTAAAGTTATCATGACTAGCATTTCATTATCAAACTCGTTATCATCATCGTTATCGTTTTATTATTAGTATTTTTGGACCCTTTATCACCATATCATTTTCAATTGAATGTCTATCCCTAATGTTGATATTGTTTCGAAGAGAGTTATAGTTATTATCATTATTTTTCCTGCTATTGCTTTCTCCAGTACTATTAAGTTTTATTTATCAGTGCATCGTGATTATTATATTTTTATTTCTGTCAGTCTCGGATTCAGTGATGCTGTTATTATTAGAATACATAGAAAACATCCAAAATAACAATAATAATAATGATAGTAATAAAAACATTAGAAGTAATGATGATAATAGTATCTGTAACATGATAATAATGTTAATAGGGTTGGTAGAAGTAGTAATAGTAGTCGAAATATTGAAAAAAAAAGTAATAACAGACATATTTATAATTATAAGGATTATAATAATAATAATAATGATGATAATAACAATAATAATGATGATAATAATAAGATAATAATAATAATAACGATACCAGCAAAATAATAACAACAATGATGATAATGATAATGAGAATAATAATATAAACTAATAACAATAATAATAATATTAACGATAATAGTAATGACAATACTGATAACAAAAATAACAAACAACAATGAAGATAATAACAACAATAATATAATAATAATATCAATAACAACAACAATATTAATAATAATAATAATAATAATAAAAATATCAAATAATAATTCTTTTAACAACAAAAATAATAAAACTACTACAACAACAACAACAGCAGCAACAACAATAATAATGGTTGTAATGTTACTAATAACGAAAAAGGAGGTAATAACAACTATGATGATACTACTAATACTATTTATGATAATAATATCAAATAATAACAAAACCTATGATAGTAATTATGATGATAATAATGAAAATAAAAGCAATAATAATAATAGTAATAACAATAATAATAATATAAATAATAATAATAATGAAAATAAAAGCAATAATGATAATAGTTATAGTAATAATAATAATAATGACAATAAAAGCAATAATAATAATAATAATGATAATAATAATGGTAATAATGATAATAATAATAATAATAATGATAATGATAATAATAATATGATATTTATAATGATAACACTACTATTAATTACCATGATATTTATAAAAACAACAACGATATTGATACAAATAATAATGTTAATAATGTTAATAATAATAACAATAATAGTAAAATAATAATAATAATAATAATAATAATAATAATAATAATAAAAATGATAATAATAAAGATAATAATGATAATAATGATAGTAATGATGATATTAATAATAATAATAATAATGATAATAATAATAATAATAAAAATAATGATAATGATGAAAATGACAATATATAAATGATAATAATAGCAATGATAATAATGATATCATTAATTATAAAATAATAATAACAATAATAATAAAAATAATGATACTGCTACAACTACTACTAACCCTAATGATAATAATAATGATAATAATAATGATTATGATACTAGTAATAATAAAATGAATAATAATAATAATAATAATAATAACAATAACAATAACAATAGCAATAATAAATAATAATGATAATAGGATAATCAAAATACCAATAATATACGATAATAACAATTGTAATGATAATGATAATGATGATGATAAAGATCCTGATAAAAATCCTGATAATAATAATACAAATAATAATAATAGTAATAGTAATAATAATGATAATAATATTAATGATAAGAAGAAAACTAATAATCATTATAGTAAGAATGATGTTAATGATATTAAAGATAATAATAATAATAATAATAATAATAATAATAATGATAATAATAATAATAATAATAATAACAACAATAATGATAATAATAATAATAATAATAATAATTATAGTGATATTAATAATAATAATAATAATGATAATAATAGTGATAATAATAATGATAATAATAAAGATGATAATATTAATAATAATAATAATAATAATAATAATAATAACAATAACAATAATTAAAATAATGATAAAAAATATTTAAATGAAAATAAAAAAACGATAATAACAAAAATAAAAGAACTATCATAAATAATAAGAAAATAATGATACAAATGTAATCATGATAGTAATAACAGTAATTATGATTATAATACTAAAATTAAAAATTGTAATAACGACGATAATAATAATAATAATAATAATAATAATAATAATAATAATAATAATAATAATAATAATAATAATAATTATGGTAATAATAATAATAATAATAATAATAATAATATTATTATTATTAGTTAAAATGTTAATAATGATAATATGACAACAATAAGAATAATATTAATAATGATAACAGTATTACTATTATTACTAATGATTTTAATAATCATGATAATAATGATAATAATAATAATAATAATAATGATAAATATAATAATAATAATAATAATAATAATAATAATAATAATAATGATAATAATAATAATAATAATAATAACAATAATAATTATAACAATGATAATAATAATAATGATTGTAACAGTAATAACGATAATAATAATAATATTAAAGTAACAATAATAGTGATACTACTACTACTACTACTGCTAATAATAATAACAGCGACAACTATAATAAAAAAAATGATAATGAAAATAATAAAAATGATAATAAAAATGACAATGAAAATAATAATAAGGATAATAGTAATAATAATAATGACAACAATAATGAAAATGATATTGATAACAATAATGATAGCAACAACAACAACAATAATAATAATAATAATAATAATAATAATATAAAAAGTAGTATCATAAATAATGATAATAAAAATATTGATAATAATAGTCATAATAATGATAATAATAATAATAAAAAAAATAATAATAATAATTAATAATTATAATAATAATGATAACAATAAGATTAATAATAACAATAGTAGTATTAATAATAAGGATAACTGTAATAATAGTAGTAATAATGGTAATAATAGTAATTGATAATAATGAGAGTGATATTAATACCAATAATAATATTGATATAAATAATAAAGATAAATAATAATAATCAAACAATAATAGTAATAAATAATAATAATAAAAATAATAATAACAATAATAAGGATAATAATAATCATAAAAATAATAATAATAATAATAATAATAATAATGAAAATAATAATGATAATAATCATTATTATCATTTTATCATTATTATTATTATTATTATTATTATTTTCATTATCATTATTATAATTATTATTGTTATTATCATTATCATTATTATTATTATTATTATTATTATTATTATTATTATTATTACTATTATTATTATCATCAATATTATTATCATTCTTCTTCTTCTTCTTCTTCTTCTTCTTCTTATTATTATTATTATTATTATTATTGTTGTTATTATTACTATCATTATTACTATTATTATTATTATTATTATTATTATTATCATTAATATTATTATCATTATCATTATTGATAACACCATTATTACTAGTATTGCTATAAATTCTGATTCTCGTTATCATTTCCGGTATTGTTTTTCTTCTTTTTATTATTACTATCATCCTTTTTATCATTAGTAATAGTTATTATTATCATTATTATTATTATTATTTTTATTATTATTATCATCATTATTATTATTGTTATTATTATTTTTATTATTATTATCGTTATTATTATAATTATATTATTATTATCATTGGTGTTAATATTGTCTGTTATCATTATCATTTCTATTGTTATCAATATCATTATTATTGTCATTATTATTATTATCATTATTATCATTGTTATTATTATTATATTATTTATATTATTATAATTGCTATTATTATTAAAACTATTATTATTATTTATATGAGTATACTCTTGTTATTAGCAGTATTAGAATTATAATTATTATTATTATCATTATTATTATTATCATTATATTGTTATTGTTATTATTATCATTATTATCATTATAATAATAATAATTATTATTATTATTATTATTATTATAAAAACAATTACAATGATCATATTAATAAAATTAATAATAATGATAATGATAATAATAATAATAATAATAATGATAATAATAGTAATAATAATAATAATCATTATTATTATTATCATCATTATTATTATCATTATTATCATCATTATCATTATCATTATTATTATTATTATTATTATTATTATTATTATTATTATTATTATTATCATTATCATTATCATCATTATTATTGTTATTGCTATTATTATAATTATCATTATCATTAATATCATTATAATAACTATTATTATTATTGTTATTATTATATTATTATCACTTTTATAACTATCATTGTTATTATTTTTGTAACTATCATTATTATAATTGTAATCATAATATCATTGATAATGATAATAATGATGATGATAATAAAAATAATAATAATAATAATAATCATAATAATAATAGTAATAATAATAATAACAACAATAATAATAATAATAATAATAATAGTAACAATAACAATAATAAATCAATAATGATAAGAACAACAACAAAAACAATAATGAAAATTATAATTATGGTAATATTTATCATAATAACAATAATAATGATAATGATAGTAATAATAATAATAATAATAACAATAATATTAATAGTAATAATAGTAATAATAATGATAATACTACTACTAATGATAATAATAATAATATAATAATAATTGATACTACTACTACTACTAATGATAATAATAATGATAGTAGTAGTAGTAATAATAATAATAATAATAATAATAATAATAATAATAATAATAATAATAATAATAAGAGTATTAATAATAGTAACGATTATAATAGTAATGATGATAATTAAGATTATAATTATCATTTTTATATTTATTGTTATTATTATTATTGTTATTATTGTTATTATTATTGGTATTATTATTATTATTATTTTTATTATTATTATTAGCATTGTTATTATTGTTATTATTATAAAAAATATTATTATTATTATTATTATTATTATTACTATTTATATCATTATAATAATGAATATTAATATATTGGTCAGATAATTATGTCAACCTTTTTCCTTGTAATCTTTGTTAACCTTTTTCAGTAAAGTTGTTGCCATATCGATATATTTCATGAGAATTGTTCCGTAAATATTTCTAATGTTGCTGTTTCCTTTGTTGTTTTTCTTGTCGTTGCTGCTGCTGTTGTTGTTGTTTGTTGTTGTCGTTGTTGCCCAAATTATTTCTGTTGTTGATACAGTGGTTTTAATGAAGGTAATTATGGTGATGAGAGTGATGGTAAGGAGGAGGAGTGGTATCCTTTTAAATCCCTTTTGCTATTTTTTTTCACTATTGTATGGGTATTTACGTGCTAAAGATGTCTTATTTAATCATGCTGACGTTTATAAACACGTCAATCTCCATCACGTTATGCAATTTGATTGATCTTCTCCCATGAAGAAGGTAATTTATGCGTGTCTTTGGTAAAAAAAAAAAAAAAAAAAAAAAAAAAAAAATGCATGTTGGCTGGCACTTACCTATACAACGCACCTAGCTCACCCCCCACCCTCCCCCTCCCCCTCCATAGTGACGGGCGTATACAATAAATCTATTCTGCAAGGTGAGAGAGAGAGAGAGAGAGAGAGAGAGAGAGAGAGAGAGAGAGAGAGAGAGAGAGAGAGAGAGAGAGAGAGAGAGAGAGAGAGAGGTGGGGGGGAGGGGAAGGGAGGGGGAGAAAGGGAGGTGGAGGTGGGATGGAGGCGGGGGGGGGGGGAGGGGGAGGGGAGGGAGGAAGGGGAGAGAGAGAGGAAGAGAGAGAAAGACATATAGATAGATAGACCGAGAGGGGGGGAAACAATTCCGTGTATTACTCACCCTCTCTGTTCCCGTCGGCGTCTTCGTCAGGTCCCGTGTAGTTCCCCGGCGACTCCTTGACCCTGTCGGTGATCTGTTGGCCGGACACCCGCTCGAAGGAGGCGGCGCCGGGGACGTCCGTCTGCCAGTCCCACACGCAGTTGCCCTCCTCCTCGAAGTCACACATCATCCCTAAGGAACGTGAATCTA
>NC_061861.1:14060523-14063023 GCF_019202785.1 Penaeus chinensis | reverse complement strand
GGACACGCCATATACCCTCAATAGTAATAGCAAGCGAGGGCAATTAAAAATTTTTTGGGAAAGTCATGGTTGCGTTAAAATCCCACAGATAATTTCGGTCTTAGGGAAAAAGAATGAATTATTATGTCCCCAACGGTCATCAAAAATTTAATCAGGGCGATAAAATTGATAAGGGAAGATTTTTTACTGTAAGTAATAAGAAAAATTTTAAAAAATTAAAAAATAAAAAAAAACCCCTTGTTTGGTAATTGAAAATTGATATCACCCCAAAAACCAAAACAAAAAAAACACACACCACCACACAAACCCCCACAACCCCAAAACCCCCAATTTGGGTTGGTGTTTTAAAAAATTTATTTTAAAAATTCCCCTGGGGGGTGTTTTTTGGGGTCTGTGTGTGGGGGGGAAAAAAAATTGTTGGAAGTAAAAGCATTGGTTTGGGGGGGTTTTTCCTTCCTCCCAAAACCCTCCATCCCCCCCCCACCCCCTATTCTCCCTTTTTCCCCCCCTCCCTCTTATACCCCCTCTATTCTCCCCCCTACCCCCTTTCCCATAATTTCCCTTTTCCCCCTACCCCCCCCCCCTTTTTATCCCCACCCTGGCTACCCCCTACCCCTCCCCCCCCCCTTTCCTCCCTGGGGGCCCTGTCTTCAGGGGACGCTTCCCCCCCCCCCCCTTTTTTCCTTCCCCTCCCCCCCCCTCGGGAACGCATTGCAAGCTGGGGGGAAAAGGTTTTTTGGGGTTTATCCAGATTCGAGGGTGGAGGGGTGGGGGGGGGGGGAGGGGGGAAGCTGTCGATGGGGGGAGGAGGAGGGGTGTGGGGGGGGTGTCATCAGGGGTTTGGTTTTGAAGAGGTTTGAGATCGGGGGAGCTTGCCTTGAACCCACAACGGTTCCAAAAGGCACTAAAATCATATTGCCCCCCACACACACACCTACAAAAACACAACATAACACACACCACACAAACCCCTACACACCAACACATATTTTATACACATAACCCCCCCAAAACACACACACACACACATCATTATATTATAATAAATAATTAATTTTAATATATATATATACATGTGGTGTGTTTGTGTGTATATCTGTATCATATCTATCATCAATAAATCTTTTTTATTAATGCTTAATTTTACTATTTTTTTTTTGTTTACATACACCATACCCACAAAAAAAAACAACACAACACACCACACATAGGTTTTGTTTTTTTATATACATTATATATATTTTAAAATTTATATAAATTTTTAAATATAATTTGTGTTGTGTGTGTGTGTGGTGGTTTGTGTTGTGTGGGGTTTGTTGTGGTATGTATATCATATTTTAAATGTATTATTTTGTAGTATGTTGTATAACATATAATACACACAGAGAGTTTTACATTTTTTGCCTTTTTATATCCTATATACTTAAATATGTATTATATATTATTGATAATTTTTAATTTTTTTATATTAATACATCATCATACAACCAAAAATAAACAACCAAAATAACACCCCAATAGTTGGTTATTTTAAAAACAAATATGTATTATAATTATTATATATATAATATATATTATTTTATTATTATTATATGCACACACATCATAAATGCATGTGTATTTGTGTGTGTGGATGTAAGCACACATGCTCACCAATGGTACAGAAGACGGAAGTAAGCGAAGTAATAAGCCATTAGTCTATTACCACTTTTTTTTTTTGGAAAAAAAATGCCCCCTGTGTAATTGTAATACAACACCTTTATTTCTGATGTTGATTAAGCTGCAATGATGGGGGGGTCAAAGATTTTTCCCTTTGGCTTTCTGCTTGTCCTTTTCCTCATTTGAACGGATTGCTTTTTGCATCACGAATACAGGTGGGAATTAGGTGGGTGTGCCTCATAAGGTGCCCAGTTCTCGAGATAATCAATAGACAAGGATAGAGCATTGCATCTCAGATGAAACACACAAACGCATGCACGCAGGCACATACACTCTCTCTCTCTCTCTCTCTCTCTCTCTCTCTCTCTCTCTCTCTCTCTCTATCTCTCTCTCTATCTCTCTCTCACGCACACACACACACACACACACACACACACACACACACACACACACGCACAAACACACACACACACGCACAAACACACACACACACACACACACACACGCACAAACACACACACACACATGCACACACGCACAAACACACACACACACACACACACTCATACTGAACATACATATATCGACCTTCACCTTCTCCTCGTGCACAACTCCGGGTAGAATAGCATAGAAATATTACAAGGTATATATCATTAGCTATTTATATCTAAACACACCTAGAGTTCTGAAAACATAGCAGGAACGTTTAAAGGGACGGCCTAGAAAGCGCTTTTGTTTGACGTTTCGAAAATATACGGTTAGGGAAGTGCGTTTCTTGAAGCTCCTTTGGCCTGAGCTCCTGTGCCCGTGCCAGCATGGGCGTACGGGCGCACCTGTGTAC